>NW_012107574.1:723038-905945 GCF_000951045.1 Mandrillus leucophaeus
CAAAGAAAAAAAAAACAACTTAGAGTATTTACAAAGAAATAATCACACTTAGCAACCCAAATTAATAAATTAGGGTAGGAAAACATTCGAAGTTAGCTGAGATCCGGCCACTGCACTCCAGCCTGGGCCGCGACTCCATAAAAAAAAAAAAAAAAAAAAAAAAAAAAGAAGTCCAAAGGTAACTAAAACCAATGAGTAATTGGAATAATAAGAATGAAAATATTGCAGAACATTGGAGTGGGGCCAGTATTCCCTCTGCTTATTATAAAAATTTGGGTAACGTTTCCTCTATTAATTTATATATAACTTCAAACTTCAAAGACTTTCATAATTAAAGAGAAACTGGGATTTAACTGTTGAGGGAGTTTACTGGAGCCAACTTTCTGAGGATTATTAACAAACTTGGTCATTTTAAAACAAAATGACTGGAATAAAATGTGTTGCTAAGTTCATCACAATGCCTTCATAAGGAAAAAGTTTAAAGGGTTGTAGCAAAGTTTATGGAGGAAACTTTATACATGCATTTTTATAAGCATGTATCTAGAGCTTTACACATGCATTTTTGTGAACTTACATTGAGTGAAGCAGTAATTAATGCCAAAATGCTATTAAGGCTGTCAATCTGTTGAGTAACACTATTCATACCATGCACAAAGGTACTGGCAGTTTTCCAAAACATTTTACAGAAAAGTCAAGACCTGATATTGTAGGAACATATACATTTACATTTTGTCCATCAGGATACATTATGAGCTATGGTTGAAGAGTTTCTGGAAATTATTGAGACCACGAAAGTTTGGGCAAACAATCCTTCAATTCTGCAAATGGCCAGTGAACACCGTGCTTTATTGAGATTTGAAATTTATCAGCTGGGCACATGGCTCATGCTTGTAATCCCAGCACCTTGCAAAGTCGAGGCAGGCAGATCACTTGAGTCCAGGAGCTCAAGGCCAGCCTGGGCAACATGGCGAAACCCTGTCTCTCTAAAAAACACAACCATTAGTTGGGCATGGTGATGCATGCCTGTGGTCCCAGCTACTTGGCTACTTGGGAGGTGGGAGAATCACCTGAGCCTGGGATGGATGAGGTTGCAGTGAGCCATGATTGTGCCTCTGCACTCCAGCCTGGGAGACAGACTGAGACCCAGTCTCAGAAAAAAAAAAAAAAATCACTTATAACAAACATGGATTCAATTTTCAATAGTCTCAAATCTATTACTTTGTATTCAACATAAATTTGAAAACAGTGCATTTTTTTTTTTTTTTCATTCTGCTAGCTCTCCTTATTCCAGACAATCTTTTTCTTCTAAGCCTACATTTCTTTTGGCTCCCTTCTCTTGTTTATAATAGCCAGGAATTCTTGCCTGTTTTTTAGGCCATTAAATAATGTTTCAAAATGTTTCTCTGGTTCTTGTAATACATCATTTTCTAAGACATGCCTTTATTCTGAATTTAGCGTAATTGCTGTTTTCACTGTTAAGTGCAATTTTTATGGGGTTCATGTGGATTTTGCTTTCTATAGACTAATCTTTAATAAGGAGAAGTTGATCCAGCTCCAGTTCATTTTGAGAGAAAGGGAGGAGCCACAGTTAACAGCTTCACTCCCAGAGACATCTCAGATATATTAAAGAGATAATAATTTAATGTTGTTCTGCTGAATCCAGGTGTGCTTTTCTCCTTTTCTCAATGCACAGTTCTCTTGAGAATGATGATAATTTATACTATACAGGATTTGAAGTAGGCTGGAGTTTAATTCAGCCAAATATCATATATAAAAAAACTAACTCTCACTGTGTACTTCTAGGGCTATTTCTGGTCTTCATCTGGCTTTGTTTGTGGTAAAACCACATACTCAAGGATAAAAGATACCATTTGCCCATCTCCCTCTATTTCTTATTTACTGGGAATAACAATCTCTGAATGGATGAAGAAAGAGAAACACTGACAGCAGACTGAATGAGGACAGAAATAACTGACAGCCTTAGATAAAAACAATGTCTGTCTGACTTAGTGCATTCTACTTACTTGTTAGCCAACTGAAACATACTTTTCTCAAAGTGAAAACTACAAGGGTCTTCCTCAGCCAGCTTCATTAAATGAAATTAGAGTAACAGAAAATTTTCTCAGGCCCTTCAAATGGCTGACTGTTAACTTGTTTTTCAGAAATGTTAGTTTTTTTTACTTTTTAAATGTCTTTATAGCAAATTCCAATTTGGGAAGGAAATAAGAAGAAATGTCAACCTATCACTACCTTAAACTAGAACTTCTCTCTCTCAACAATCAAGATTGAAAAAAAATAAATTCCACTTACTTTCAGTTGGGAGAATCTCATTGTAAGGTAAACATTAAGAAGTAGCTCAGAATCTAACAAAATAGAATATATATACACATATTTCTAAGACGAGACACTTATTGAGATTACATGAATATCAAAACTCATTATTAGGCAATAAGCCATACGAACAGAATTCTTAAGAAGATAGAAAGTTTTGTGTATAAAAACTGCACCTCAATGTTTTAAGATAAATGGTTTCATGCAAAATCTGCATTTTGAGCTTTTATAGGTCTCAGGATTCATAAAAAATATCATTGAGAACATATGTAGACAGATGAAGTTGGGCTTTTCTAAAAAATCTGCTTTACTGAAGGTTAGTTAGGTTTCTATTTGAGAACATTAGAATGCCTGAGGAGGTCATCAGGTATGTACAATTTTCTGCTATGCTACCTACCTGGAACTTGTTGCGCTTGGAGAACAGAGGAGAAGAGTTGTTTTCTAGCCAACATATGATTTGGCTAGAATATGTTCACTCCCTCCCCCTTCCACTAGAGGGTTGGGGCATAATCTAATCAATTAGTAGTAGATGCTTCTCTACTAGAAAGCAGAAAAGTGTATTAATGGCAGATTATTTTTTCAGACAAAAGTAACTATCTTGCAATTTTCAGAGAACATTTACATTTTTGCAAGAAATTGAATTAGTCCTTCAAAAATACAAGATAATTTAGATAATGGCCTTCAGTACCTATATCTGTCTAGTCACCTTGAGAAACTTAACTTTTTTTTTTTTTTTGAGACAGAGGTTCACTCTTGTCTCCCAGGCTGGAGTGCAATGGTGCATTCTCGGCTCATTTGCAACCTCTACCTCTTGGGTTCAAGCGATTCTCCTGCCTCAGCCTCCTGAGTAGCTGGGATTACAGGCACCCACCACCATGCCCAGCTAATTTTTTTGTATTTTCAGAAGAGATGAGGTTTCACCATGTAGGCCAGGCTGGTCATGAATTCCTGACCTCAGGTGATCCGCCTGCCTTGGCCTCCCAAAGTGCTGGGATCACAGGCATGAGCCACGGCGCCTGGCTGAAACTTAACATTTTGAGAAGGTATAGAATTCCTTTTCAAAGATTTAAACAATGAGACTTGTAGACTATAGCAGGTGATCTATAGTAGTCTGATCTTAGTAGGATTTATACATATTTTAGAAAGCTATTTTTGTTTTAGGTTTTATTTATTATGCATGTGCTAAATTTCTTAAGAGTGATTTCCCTATTATCTATTTCTTTGTTGCAGTAAATTCCAGGTCTCTTTAAAAAGAGAAGGTGAGGAGGAAAGGGAACCTGATGATGACATTATAGTCTGAAAAGCATTTTCATAGGTTTTGAAACCATGAAGGAGTGAATCCATGATGGTGGAATGCTCCAGCGCTGCTAAAATAGATACTGGAAGGAAAGAAAGCATTTTACATTAAAATGCTAATCTTGATGCCTAATTAGTGAAATCAGTAAGTCATATTGTAATTCTTTTTCAAATATGTAATCATACCCACCTTTGCTCATCATCTGGCCTCTTGATCAAATTGAAAAGTATGTGGAGAAGCTGATCTCGCTCTTTAGGTTCAGGATGTAGACATGCTGTACACAATATGAGGGGGATCAACTCCTAAAGAAATATGAGGGTGGAAAATTTCAAATAAAAACACATTGCAGAATATTCTTTTTTTTTCTCCAGGATATTCTTAAATGGACATTTAAAGTGAAATAAACGTCAATATACAAAAGGGTAAATTTTAATTTTGTAAGGTTGGTAATTCAAGAGATGTTTACACTAAAACGTTTATGTGTTGGTTGTGGAGGAAATGTAAATAACAACATAACAAAAATTGCTTAAGATTCAACTAGCCTTGGTTTTTAATCTAGCACTTCCCAAGGGCCCACTAGCTTTTACACTAAATAACATTCCATTATGTGACATACTGACACTGTAATTTTAATTCTGAAAGTGTTTTTAAACAAAAGTTGCAAAAGTCCACTATAATTTAAAACTTAAAAAGATAATAAAAAATAAAGACCACTGTTCCCACTTCTATAAGGACAATATAATGTCCTTATGATTAGATCTAATAATTTTGTACCCTTAGCACTTGACTCAGTGCCTAATTAAAAAGACCACTTTCATAGATGTTGAATCGTCTCAGTACCATTACAAAGTATCAGTAGAAATATTTGATGTTGAAATATAAATTTTTAACAATATTTTGTTTTCTTCACATTCAATATGCAGAGGTAAATTCAGCATTTTGTAGGAAAGTAAGAACTAAAAGTTTATTTCTAAGAAATACTTGAAATTAGTTACGTTGTTTTACATTTTAATTAAGATGAAATTCTTTATACTAAAGTACATTCAAAATATATTAATGTTTTTCATTTGAGTGGATTTTCAAATCTAAGAAGAACAATGGTCCAAAAGTAATACAATATTTTTGTGAGAAATCCTCTAAGTTGTAAAAACAATATTTTGTAAATATAGTAAAGAAATCACTATGATGTAATTAAGGGAAGAATGACTACACGCATTTCTTTCCCACCTGCCTTGATACTCACCGAAAACTGTTAAGAGATTTAAAATAGAAATTGATCACTATGTAATAATGTACGATTATTATTGTCTGTAATAATATAACCTAAAAAAAAAAATGTAACCTGAAGAAAAGCATGATAAAAAGTCTACACTGTTGAAGTGTTTTCACACTTTGAAGATGCTTCCTAAGAAAGAGATGATTTTTCGAAGAGTTGAAACTGAAGCTTAAATGTATGACTAGAAGTCTCTCTCTATTATTTCTAAAGTCTTTATCTATTATAAACCTTAAATTTGAAGTTACAAAGGTATAGGTAAGACGAGCTAAGAATGTATCTGAGAAAAAAAGAATGTGAAACATTTATTCTGCCATTTTCAGTCTTCCTGTTTGGGCACCTCTCTAGGTTTTACCTTAGTGAATAATTCAAAAGGAATAAAAAATTAGGAAAAAAAATTTTGCACTGGGAATGAGAGACAGAGCATATGTATAGATCCTATATGTTTTCCCTAGAGGTTTAATGTAATGCTTGATGGATTAGTCCTGATTCTGTAGAAGAAAATGAACAACCTTTTACAAAATAGTAAATATTCTGTCTGGCTGGAAATTTAACAATATTAGGGTAGGAGATCATTAATAGCAAGGAGTACCCTAATCCTTAGTTGATTCCATATGGGCTGCTGAGAGGCAATGATACTAATGAGAGGACTAAGACATTGCATCATCAGGGTATACTACTGAGAGTAGAACCATAAGGATGAAAAGTAGTTATTCTGGAAGCATTAAAAAAGTGAGAAGCTATTCTAATGCCTGAAAACCAAGAAAGGCCCTAAAAATTTTATTTGTACTTTGTCTTCATGTCAGATCTTGTTTCCTCCTAATCCCCCTTCCTGCTTTCCCATCATCTCTACATGTATACTTCTCATACTGTTTAAAGTTATGAAATGAAGGTAAGATAGCAGCTATAATTGCTAACACACACACACACACACACACACACACACACTTAAAATGTAGAGTATAATCTTTTACTTCATCTCAAAAACAAGCATACAAAAACAACTGTGTTGCTCTTCATCCTTTATGTCTTATATTTTATTTTCTTTTTCTTTTTTATCATGAGGCTTAGTGATCCTTAATCAAGGAGGAAGTTTAAGTCATACATTAATATGGACAATATTTTAACTGAAATATGGCTACAGATGTGCCAAACTGAGAACTCTGGCCCAGGAGCTGAAAGAGTTCTTACCTTGGTTTACTCCTTAGTACCAAAGAAACTAAAGAAAAGCACAAATTTCTCTTTCAGTTTCTTAAAGTGAAACATGTAGGAATTCAGATTAATGCACAAACGGAAAACACTTCACAGACATTCTGCAATTTATCTATTGCTGATAATTTTTCCTTCTGAAAGCAAAGATGGCCTAAAAAAGCCTGTTCAACACAGCAGTCGCTACGATCAATTCAAACTGACATATTAGAAGGAAAGTATTTGTGAGTCCTTGTCTCCTTGAACCTTAAATTTCTGTGAATTTAGGACTTTGAAAAAAATACTTTTCACTTTTCTTAATCACAGTAATAATTGATATTGCCATCAGCTTTTATTTCTTGCCGGCAAATTAACAATATATGGGAAGTCACTGCCAATAATTTTTGGTTGCTATTCCATGCCAACAAGAGTAGTCCACCTTGGCATATTACGGCTATGGCAGTTACAACTCAGAGTGTAAAGGATGCCGGATGGCTTCTTCCTCTTACAGCAACACAGAGCTGAGAAGAGGTCCAGTAAGTGAGGAAGAAACATGCAGAAGGAGTGGTCTGTTTCTGACAGAGCCAGCAAGGACACGATTAGGATAATTGCTAGATTGAGACTGGCCCCAAATCTGCTAATTTCTCCATTATCCATTTATTTATAACTTTTATTTGTATTGCTATTAAAATAAAATAATAGATTCCATAAGTATATGTCTGTTACTTATTCCCATTTATTGTAAATTCATCTTTCAAGCCTTTGAAACACTAATAAATCCACACCAGAATTTACTAAGTTTGTATTTACCATTTTCAGACTATTCATAAGTTAATAGACTTGAATCAATATTCTCCCTTTGGCATCACCTCTCACACTGAAAAAGTACAGTCTTAAAACTTTCTTTATAATTCTGAATACAGCATTTAAAAAATGGTGATTAAATTTCCATCAGAAGACAAGGTGTTCTAAAAATATCTTTGAAAGACTAAATGTAAATGAGAATAATAGAGCAGTAAAAAATCCTTAGGCATATTAGATTTAATATCTCATATAATATTAAAATAATAACCATGGTAAGAAAATACCTATGACTTGGGTAATATCAGATCCAAGAGGTAATTTTTCTGCTTCACATAATAAACTTATGTGTCCGCATTTCCTTCTTTTTATTAAGAGACTGGGTCTTGTTATATTGCCCAGGCTTGAAGGCAGTAGGCTATTCACAGGCGTGATCGTAGCACACTACTGCCCCAAACTCCTGGGCTCAGGAGATCTGTTGAGGGCAGTGACTATCGGGGGCTGATGTTGCTCTGAGCAGTAAAAATAATTTGCCAAGACAGTTGTGGGTAAAGAAAGGCAGATTTATTAGACAAAGTAGGAAAATACATTGCAAGAAAGGAAAGGGCAGACCAGCAAGACAGGAGCTAACTGCAAGGAGACAAAAAGTTGCTGGTGCTCATGCTGTGTGCTGAAGAGGGCTTTGTGCAGTACTGATAAAGCCAAGGTTGCAGTGAGCTAACTTGCATTTTTCTATTGGCTGAGGTGTCTGGTGATAGCTTTGTGCAGGAAAACCGTGAGTTATTTGTATAGGAGGGCTACGTGTCCTGGACCATGAAGAAAAGCAGACTTACAGCTTATCCACTTTCTTTTTTTTTTTGAGACGGAGTCTTGCTCTGTCGCCCAGGCTGGAGTGCAGTGGCCGGATCTCAGCTCACTGCAAGTTCCGCCTCCCGGGTTCACGCCATTCTCCTGCCTCAGCCTCCCGAGTAGCTGGGACCTCGCCCCGCTAGTTTTTTTTTTTTTTTTGTATTTTTTAGTAGAGACGGGGTTTCACCGTGTTAGCCAAGATGGTCTGGATCTCCTGACCTCGTGATCCGCCCGTCTCGGCCTCCTAAAGTGCTGGGATTACAGGCTTGAGCCACCGTGCCCGGCCAGCTTATACACTTTCTTTTTTTTTGCTTTCCCTCAGTCTCGCCAGGCCAACTCCCACTCCTTATTTAGAACTCCACAAGATCCTCCTGCCTCAGCCTCCTGAGTAGCTGGAACTATGTGTCACTGTGCCCAGCTAATATATCCATACTTTCAGCAATAGGAATCTTTAATATTTTAAAACATGATTTGGCAACATAGAGAGTACTCAGTAATGTGTATTGAAGTGAAATATTTAAGAGTGTCTATGATCATTAAAGAGAAAATCAGTATAGTAATCCTACTGCAGAATTTCTAGGATTTTTAGATTTCATTAATAGAAGAGGACTGGAATTCGAAACTAGCCTGGGCAAGATGGCAAAACCCCACCTCTACCAAAAATACAAAAATTAGCTGGGTGTGGTGCTGTGCACCCGTAGTCACAGTTACTTGGGAGGCTGAGGTAGGAGGATCTATTGAGGCCAGAAGGTCAAGGCTGCAGTGAGCTGTGATCGCGCCACTGCACTCCAGCCTGGGTGACAGAGTGAGACCCTGTGATCCAAAAAAATAAAAAAAGAAAATGGTTTTCTTTGAGTCAATGGTAATCTTTTGAAATTTAAATTTCAATATTTAATATCTATATTTAAACAAATCGAGATAATTCTTTTGCATAATCCAAAGGAAAGAATCTATGCTGAAAACAATTGGGGGTGGAGTAGAAATGACTGAAGAAGGAAGGAAAGACAATAAGCAATATAGAAATATCTGTTTCAAAGCACCTAAGATATCCTTGGCTTATCAGTACTCTAATTGTCAAGATTATATACAAATATAATGTGATATCATATTTACTTATTATTTTATTTGGATTTTTATTTTGATTATATCCAAATATAATGAGACATTATTTTACTTTTAGTGTCAAGATACAAGATACACTTGTATCTTGGCTGATCCGTACCCTAATTGTCACATTACACTATATCCAAATATATTTCTATCCAAATATATATTACATTTGGATATAATGTGAAAATTAGGGTACGGATCAGCCAAGATACAAGTGTATAAAATTTAATACATAGCACAGAAGGCATGGAGGAATCCAAACAAAAGGTTTATCAGTACCAGACAAGGAGGGTCAAGAAGGTAATGTAAACATGTAAAATAAAGGGTATAAGGAAAACAATAATGCAAACATGATGATAAACAGTACTAACATGGGGTTTTAGTGACTAGGGGCTAAAAAGTAGGGCAGCAACTGTGGCTAACTAGAGATCCCATGTCCCACCTACTGGGGACAGGAACTGTGCTCCAATTGAAAAAATCGTTTGGAAATGTAAGTCTAGTGCTCTTAGACTGGAGGAAAACTTCAGACTAGGAGTTTTCAAAAAAAGCCCAAATTTTGTATTTTTAGGTAAAATATCAGTTTTTAAAAGTCTGATAACTAGCACATCACTTTTAACATTACTGAGTAGGCCAAACAAAACCTATCTGTGAGCCTTTGTTGGTCTGTAGATAGCGTACAACCTCTGATTTAAGTTTTCAGTTGAAACTTTTCAGTATGTTCCTGTTCATATAAAAAGGAAACCCAATAAAGACAGACATTACAAAGACTCACATAAGAAAAAAAAAAAAAGATTACTCACCTCTGTAAAAGTTTTACAATTCAAGGGCTGCTAAAAATACCTATTCTTAGAATTATTAATATTAAATATCTATAATTTCTGGGGCTCAATCTTTAGGAAACCTAAGTACTTAAATAACCTTACCTCAAGTCTCACTATTGCTAAAGAAATGTGATTTACTCACAAAATTAAGTATGCACACATGCCAACATCACATAGGTATAAAGAAGATAGTCAAAACTACCTATCTACTTTATTACACTTATCCACTCTACTACTGTATAAATCTCATAGAGTTATGATTCTCTGAGGTGATCATTACTCATAAGTTTTCCATGAAGGAAACATGAATGACAATGCAAAAGATCAAAGTCTAGTTTCTCATAAGACGGGAGGACTGTAGAGGTACCAACTACTTTAAAAACTTTTAGGGAATTGGTTCTTTCCCTTGACTTTTTTGTTACAGTTTTACTGAGATAAGTGGTTTTCTCTTTTGCCTTTTCAATGACAGTTTTATTGAGATATGCTTCATCTTTCATAAAGTTCATCCATTTCAAGTGTATATTCAGTGGTTTTTAGCATATTCAGAGTTGTACAGTCATCATCACAATATAATTTTGGAAGACTTCCAATATCCCAAAAGCTGGTCTCTATTAAATCTCTCCTCTTTTCCACTCCCATCTCAGCCCCAGATTTCTCCTTTGATTTTCCAGCTTAGCTAGCTGATAGAATATATTTCCTTGGCACAGAATGAAACTGAAAGTTAAATTTTGATATATGATTACCAAAAATGCTACTTGAAGTAATCTTTCATAAAATTTTATTTTTTAATTATAGAATTTCCTCTTCAAATGTGGTTAAAGCAGAAATTGTGAAAAACCAACAACTTTAGCTTATTTACTATATACATTTATCAAATGATAAAGATATTTGTTCTATAATTTGGCTCAAAAGATTCAAGTTTCCTCAACCAATCCATTAAAATGAACTGCTATGTAAGCCACATATAAAAAATCAGTCCATCTTTTATTTTTGTCTCCCAAAATGAACAGGCAAGGAACTACAGAAAGATCAACTAAACCCATGGCCAGCAGAAGGAAATAATAAAGATTACAGTAGAGATAAATATTTGACTTTAAAATATAAGTTAGTAAAAAGAGACTACCATTATTTCAAAGAATCTAAGAGGTATATATTTTTGTTAAACTTTAGTATCTTTGAAATATGGGTATATCTTACGATAGACAGCATGCCATAATTCAATTGGGATTCTTTTTCTTTCTTAAAGAAACATAACTGTTACAACCAATTGCATCTTAGATTTAAAATAAGATACACTGAATTAAAAAATATTATAATTGTAACCTGAAGATTGAGTAAAGTTGTTACTTTTTTCTTTTTCCTGTTTTAAAGAAAAACAAATAATGCTAATACCTATATTCATCATGCTTTCTATTTAAAAAAGTTTAATTTATTGGACAGCTTTGATTAAATCTTTATCCTATACTATCTTTAAAACAGTGGGTCACAAAATCAGTTGAAGGGTCATGAACAGCATGTTTTTCTTTTTAAATTGCTTATTTAAGGATTTTCTTCTTTACTTTTCCAAAATATTTATAAAATCGTGTTTGCTATTGCTTGTCTTTACTATGTTTTATAAAACTTTTAGTTTTATATATGTAAGTACGTACTGATACATGACGTAAAACATCTTTTTTACTGAAGGTGTAGTCAAAGTTTGAAAACACTAATAGTAAGTTCTTTATATCATGATATAAAAAGTAAAATCTAATGTTAAGTATAAAAACAGCAAAGTAGAGAATAGTACATAGAATATGGTATCATTTGTTTAAATCATGGGGAAGAGATCACATATTTGAATTTATACATGCACAAAGTATCTCTGAAAGAATATAAGACAGTTCTACAATAATAGTTGGAGTCTTCAATACCCTACTTTCATACTGCACAGAAATTCTAGACAGAAGGTCAATAAGGAAATAGAGAACCCAAACTTTATAAAACAACTAAATCTAATAAAATTATACAGAACACTCCACTCAACATCAGCAGAATATATATTCTTCTCAAATGCACACAGAACATTCTCCAGGACCGACCATAAGTTAGGCAAAGGTAATTCTTAGTAAGTTTAAAAGATCAAAAACATATGAAGTATTTCTCTGACTATAATTGAATGAAATTAAGAATCAGTAACATAAGAAAAATGGAACATCCACGAATATGTGGCTATTAAACAACATGCTCTTAAATAAGCAATAGCTCAAGGAAGAAATCATGAAGTAAACGAGAAAACATTGAGATGAATGAAAATGAAAACAATATACCAAAACTAATGGGATATAGCAAAAGCAGTACTCAGAGGGAAATTTATAGCTATAAATACCTGTATTTAAAAAGATCTCAAGTCAGTAATTCAATGTCTTATGGAACTACAGAAAGATCAAACTAAATCCAAGGCCAGCAGAAGAAAAGAAATAATAAAGATTAGAGCAGAGATAAATGAAACATCGACTAGAAAAACAATGAAGAGAATTAACAAAATCAAAAGTTGGTTCTCGAAAAGAGAAACAAAATTGACAAACGTTTAGCTAGACTGACTGAAAAAGAGAGAAGATGCAAATAACTAGGATCAGAAATGAAAGCAGGGATGTTAGTACCGACGTTACAGAAATTAAAAGAAATAAGTTAATACTATGAACAACTGCTCATCAACAAATCAGATAATCAAGATGAAATGAACTAATTCCTAGAATCACAGAAATCACCAAACTGATTCAGTAAGTAGAAAATCCCAACAGGCATATAACAAGGAAACAGACTGAAGAGTTCCTATACCCATCAAGCCAGCTTTAGCCCAATACCAAAACCAATACCAAATACCAAAACACAAGATAAGAAAACAACCACAGAACAGTATCCCTTATTAATATAGACACAAAAATACTCAACAAAATACTAACAACAGATCCAAAAGCACATTAGAAGGTTTATAAACCAACACCAAATGGGATGTATCTCATGAATGCGAGGGTGGATTAACATAAAATTAGGCAATGTATTAATAACGCAGGCATATCACAGTAGAACGAAGGGGGAAAAATCACATTATCATTTTAACAGGTGCAGAAAAAGCATGTGGCAAATTCAATGCCATTTTATGATAAGAACATTTAGCAAACTAGGGATAAAAGGAAACTTCCTTAATACGACAAAAGGCATTTATAAAAATTCTATAGCAAACATCATAGTCAATGGTGAAAGATTGAAGCTTTCCTGTAAGATCAGAAACAAGGCAAGGGTATCTGCTTTCTCAAAACATTACCATCCAAATTGTACTGGAAGTCCTAGCTAGAGCAACTAAGCAACAGGAAAAAATAAAAGCCATCTAAATGGTAAAGAAGAAGCAAAACTATCTCTCTACGTGCAGATGACACGATTCTATATATGTAGAAAATATCATAGAATCCATAAAAAATGATTAGAGTTAATAAGCAAATGCAGCAAAGTTGCAAGATTTAAGATCAACACACAATGACCAGTGTTGTTTTGATAAATCAGGATAAATCTTTCCTTTTTTGAAAAGAAAATTAAAAGAACAATTCCATTTACAATATCATCCAAGAGAACAAAATACCTAGGAATAAATTTAGCCAAAGAAGTGAAAGAACTGTACACTGAAAACTACAAAATATTACTGAAAGAAATTAAAGATCTAAAAACAAAAAGACATTCCACGTCCGTGAACTGGAAAACTTAATGTTGTTAGGATGACAATACTCCCAAAGAGATCTATAAATTTAATGTAATCTCTATAAAGATTTCAGTGACCTGTTCTGCAGAAGTGAAAAGCTGAGCATCAAATTCATATGGAACTGCAAGGGACCCTGAGCAGACAATAGTGAAGTGCAGTTAGAGGACTCATATGTCCCAATTTCAAAACTGACTACAAACAACAGTTATCAAAACAGTGTGGTAGTGGCATATGGCTAGACATACAGACCAATGGAACAGAACTGAAAGTCCAGAAATAAACCCGAAGAATCTAGGCCCAACTGATTTTTGACAAAAGTAGCAAGACTGTTCAAAAGAGGAAATTTTTTATCTTGAACAAATGTTTCTGGATAACTGGATAGCCATATGAAAAGAATAAAGTTAGACCCTGTTTCACTCCATATGTAAAAATTAACTCAAAATGAATCATTGACCTAAATATATATAAAAAATGTTTTCTTGTAATTGTTTTATAGCTTTAGCTCTTATATATATTCATATACATATATATATCTTCTATAACACTGATTTGGCAATGGTTTCTTAAAATTGATACTTAAAGCACAAACAACACGAGAAAAAAATGGATAAATCAGATTTCATAAAAATGGAAAACATTTGCCCATCAAAGGATATGGTCAAGAGTGTAAAAAGAAAACCTACAGGATGAAAGAAAATATTTGCGAATCATATATATGATACGGGTTTACTACCCAGAATATATAAAAAACCCCGAACTCAAAAACATGAAGAAAAACAATCAAATTCAAAAATGGTCAAACGACTTGACCATTTGCTAGAAGCTAGCAAAATTGACTGCATATGGGACAGAAGCTCAAGGACAGGAAAAAAGGAATTTTCATTGTACATTTTTTTACATTAAAAAAAGTTAAACCATGTAAACATATTAATCAAAACATTAAACCCTGTTTCTAATGCTTTATTTAATCAGCCAAGATATTACTATGTTCAGTTTACTAAAGAACATTTAAATTTTATTTAAATACCAACAAAAAGGCTTTTGCTGACAGGAGTATACCAAATATGAGAAATAAGAAGTCAAAATATTAATCCTTCAATCACAGGAGTTTTATAAAAATGTAGATTTAATGTTTAAGACCCGGAGTTTGAGGCTATAGTGAACCATGACTGTGCCACTGTACTCCAGCCTGAGTGACAGCGTGAGAGCCTGCCTCAAATAAAAAAACCCCAAAAAACAAACAAACAAAAAGAAACAACAACAACTCTGTCTCCCCATAGAGATATTTAGATTTATAAGAAGAAATAGGGGTGAAATATTAAAAAGTAATTCAATATCAAGAGATGTAATGAAAAAATGTTTTGTTCTTTTATGCCTAGGGATTGATTTTAAATACTCTAAGACATATTTCATTATTTATCAATTTAATTTTGAGGAAATATAATTTCATTTTATTATAAATGGCAACTTTTCTGATAAAACATACAAATAATTAAATGAACAAAGATAGATGATCAGTTTTTCATGAAATTATATATTTTTAATTATAAAAAATTTAAAATCAGCCAGAAAAGTAAACATCATACCACAAATTAGTTCTATGTGTGCATATATGTATATAATCTGTATGTATAACGTATCTGATTACTGATGATGCAAATTTATAAATATTTCATGCAGTACAATCAGATTTTAGTGGTAGTCTTTTATGATAATATGACAAATTAAAATAAAAAAGCTAAAACTGAATTTCATAATAATTAGATTTCTGTAATACTCTAAAGATGATATTAAGGAAATACAGTAAAAGGGATGCAAACGTTAACACATTACATGGATTATGTTACAAGCTAAAAAAGGAAAAGAAGCTCAAACACCATTCTGCCAGGCAGAACTGCAAAACAATCTGAAATTGGACACTGATCCTTCAAGACATATAAGACTTTCCATACTTATTAATATCTTATGACTATTTTAAAATAATTAGGTAAAAATAAAGCCATCGTAGGAAAATAATCTTTTTAATTGTTTTTATTAAAAATACCTATGGGGATAAAAAATTTTAAAGCTCTACATGTTTTCTTGAGGATCAGTACTAATTTCTTGTGCTAAATGGATAATTGAAAATAAGCTTTAAATGGGTTTTGCCAATGCATTATGTACCTATATGTACTGTAGGTCCCAGAAACTATGAGTAAAATCAGTGGTAAATATTAAGAAAATGACAATAGAAAGTTACATGATACACTCTAAAATATTCTTCATCTATTCTTTATAAAATTTTTTTGATCAAAAATTTTATCTCAAAAACAGAATTCAATAAAATAATTTAAATTATCTGCAAATAAATAATCCACTGTCATTTAAATGAGATTATAGATAACTTCCCATTAATCTTTTATTGACTAAATATAACTATATTTAATAATAATTTATAAATACAACCATAAAGATAACTTCCTATAGTGTTTATGGATCATAACATAGGCTATGTGGACTCAAATATATTTGCAAATGTATTTTGGATACTTAAAGCATCTGTCAATAACTGGTTAACTGTAAGAAAAATAAAAAAGGAACTTTAAAAAGTTGTTGTAGTCAATATGACAACTATCCTATCATAAGAGAAATGTGATTTATTGCCAAATGAGCATAATAACACATTTATAATCAGCAACTGTAAGTACATTTATGACTAGTGTTATATTATTCATCCCTGTTAATTTTCAATACAAAGAGTGTCCATTTCTGTAGACAAATAAAGCATATCATACCAAGAGCACAGATAATTAGTTAACTGGTAATGTGAAAACCAGACAGTGTTCATGGCACATAAATGGACCTACAGTAATAGTTAGTGCTGCAGAAGCTAACAATGCTTTAAGCAAAATTGGAAAACATGAATACCATGCAGTTTTACTGAACTCACCTGACAGAGGTGTAAAACCATTCTCTAGGAGCAGAGATGCATGCACAAAAGTAAGAATATGATTGCAAGTAATAGACTTTAAGAAAATAAAAATATAACACTCAACTTCAAAATGACAAAAAATGGACAACATGATGGGATTACTGGGACGAAAATACTTTTATGTGTCTTACCTCCCTCTTTGCCAATAGCACATTGGGAACAATGTGAGGCAGGCAGCGTCCCAGCATTAACATAACGCTTTTTTCACTATCTGCAATACGAGACACCTAGAAAACCAAATAATAAACAATGATAGTGGAGAACTTCTGTGCACAATAATATAGCAAAGTTCATTTGTTAGGTTCTGACACCTCTGCTCTAAACACACATTCCAATATTTTAACTTATAATAACAACAACAACAGCAACAGTGCTCCAATCAACATCAATATTTCTTTGGGCTAGAAACAGATTTAAAATACCATTAAAATCAAGGGTGAAGCCAAGAAGACCTAATGGGCTTCATTTCTGGGAACAAGTAGGGGGGATAGCACAGGAGTAGGGCAGCCTCAATGTTTCTTTTTGTCCATGAAGAGATGCTCACAAAGCTACAACCAGTAGCGATAGTGATAATCTGTACAAAGAACTTGGAAATACAAGGCGTAGGCTACGGAAGGTGATCCAGTCTTACAATGAGGATTGCCAGAGTGCACCCAAACCATCCTCTAACTAGCTCTGTGATCTTCTCAATAGCATTGTGGAACACAAGCCCATGGGAAGTCAAGTGAAATGAAACACAAAACAGCTAGAAAAGGAGGAGTGAGTACAGAGGTAAGAAAAAACAATAATAATAAAATACCCCCTCAAGACCAATCTGCAAAAATAAATACAAAATAGTTGAGAAAAACTAATATGCAAGCTAATAAACTCAACTATTGGACATAACCACTCCTAATGAAATGAAAATAATGGAGTAATTTAAATAGACAATTAATATATAAACAGTGTACACTTAAGTTGGTTTTCTGAATTATATCTAAGAGATGCTGTCATTAGACATACTACTAAAAACAGAGTTTATAAAAGGTCACTTTAATGTTAATACAAAAACCAGAAATAATCAACTACTTTACTTAAAAGTTAAAAATGTTAGGAACTATATCTTACAGCATTCTTTTAAATAATGGATTTGCATTTGAAATATAGCCTTATCACAGATGCTTCTGTAGAAGAGAAACTAAAAAGAAGAAAAAAAGTAGAATGTTTTTAAAAACTTGTGGAAATAGGTGGTATAATTTACCTCGTATCCTAAACGACTATCTGCTGACATTCGACAAAAAGAGAGTAGTGCTTGATGGAATGCAGGAGACAATTTCCTAGAAGAAAATGTTGTATGAAAAAGAGACAATATCAAATAATTACCATTGACATTTAAGGAGAAATTTAAGTTACATATTATAACTTCCATTCCAGCATTAATCCTACCCCACAAATGCTAATCAGATTTCTGAGCCATCAGTGACTTGAAGAACACTTCACTGGAGAAACTTACTTATATAGGTCATTTAGGAGAAAAAAAATCAATAGTAACTGGTGTTCTTGCAGTAATTTGATGTTATGTGAAAAAATGGCAGTTACAGTTAGTGGATCAAACCTAAAGTGGTATAGTAGATCAATGACTATAGAACTGATTTGAAAATCGGAAATAAGGACTTTCTCCAACCCCAATTCTCCATGGTCCCAAAAAGATAAACAGAAAGGTAAAGTGGATACAAAGGTTGACCTGGTATATTGCTGAGAGGAATTAAAGTTTTGCAGATATATATAGCTAATGATAAATCTGAATATTAGAAAACCACATACAATAAGTCTAAAGATAAATGGAGGCGCAGCTCATTCAATATTCATGATACATTTTAAAGAAAGTTTCTGTTTGCAGTTGAAAATATTAGCCTATTTATGTTTAATAAAGGAGGTTAAAACATTATATTTCTAAAACACTACCAGTCTCTATGTAGTATTATTCATGAAATTATGACTATGAGTTGTACTTTATGTGTTAAATCTGCAAAGAAAAGGCTAACATCAATAATTAGATAATAAAGCTTATTTAGTATACACCACAAAGTGGCGCTCAGTAATTTCTATGAATACAGAGTACTGTACCAAAGCTTGAGCCTTTTGCTGTTTTATGCTCCTCTCATATTCCCTCAGAGGGGAACCACAATCCTTCCACTTGCCCAAGTCAGAAACCTCAAATCAGGCTTGATCCTTTTTTTTGAGACGGGGTCTTGCTGTATTGCCCATGCTGTCTAGAACTCCTGGGCTCAAGCGATTCTTCCATCTCAGCCTCCTAAGTAGCTGGGATTAGAGGCAAATGCCATCGTCCCTGGCTTCCTTCCCTTTATTTTTACCCCAAATCCATTCAGTCTTTCAACTTCTAATAATCTTGCAGATTCCAATAATCTTGCAGATCCATATACTTCTTTCCCTTCCCATTACCAATGTTTCAATATAGAACAGGCCTCCATCATTTCTTACTTGGGTTCTTCCAACATACACCCGTATAGTTTCCTTGCTCCCAGTCTTGCTACCTTCCAATTACCTCTAGCTCAGAGGACCCTTTCTAAAGCTTAGATACCATCATGTCCCAACCTCTACAATGAATTAATGCAAGCTTACATGACTTCTTAGACTTTGCTTATTTCTCCAACTTTGTCTTCTATCCTTCCTTTCACTAGCATTATTTGCTTAAGCCTTACTAAGTCCTTCTTTGTTCCCCTAAAGCACTGTCTTGTTTGTGCACATGGGAACACTCTTTCTTTTACCTCTTTGCTTGTTAACTCTTACATAGTTTTCAAATCTTGGATGACACTTCTATGAAGCCTTCCTGCTCTAAAGACTAGGTTAGTGCCTTGATTACATGTTCCCAAAGCAAGCTGAACTTATTTTGTTATACTGCTTTTCATACCTTACTGTTATCGCTCTCTCTATGTTGTCTGTCTCTCTCATACTATAAGGTTTGAGGTTTGGGCCATGTTTGTTTCAATTCTGTGACCAACACAGACAGACAGACAGACACACATGCACACACACACACACCCCTACTATACACAGAAAAAGTTGTGGTTCATGAGTGAAAAGCTTTACTTAAATAAAAATCCAATATTTCTTAGTAATAATGAGGACCTATAAGTCTGAAGCAAATTAGTTGTGCTTTTCTATTACACGCTCATAGTAGGCATAACATCTCTCTATTTAATAGGAAATGAAGTATGACCTTGTGGCTGAAAATGCACCATAAGACTTAAATGAGTTAATATACATAAAGCATTGAGAATTCTGTGTGACATATAAAAAGAGCTCAGTAATATTCCTTTCTTAAAAATATTTTTTAATTATAATCTAAGAGTTTTAAAATTATATTTTGTCCCCTCCACTAAGAAACATAATCACAAAGTACAGGGACCATGGTTTTTGTCATCTGTGAATTCTGTAACCCAAAATAAATTAAACATATGAATTAAAAGAATACTAATGATGTAATATTTGTAATGGAGGCAGACACAGACAAAAAAAAAAAAAAAAAAACTAGGAGCAAAAATTATTCCTTCTTTAACATAGGCAACTATGCAGCACCAAAATATTCCTCTGAGTCTGATAATGACTAAAGGATACAGAAAAAAGCACTGGGTGTTTGTAGCACACAGTAATAACATATTAGTTACGGGTTTAAGTACTTAGCTAAGATAGAACCTAGCCCATTGATGGGTAATTCCTTTTTGATTTAATTTAATTTAGTAACTAATAATTTTGTGACTTTTTTTGTGACAACTACTCTGCTATGTGTTAAGTTCATGTTAAATATAAAAATTCATATATTTGATCTACAAAAAGCAGTTTAAATAAAAACAGTAGCTCTTCCCATTTGACACACACTAAATAGCTGAAAGATGCATTTCAAAATATAGGAGGCATACTAACCTATTGGGTTTATCAAAATGAACTGTGTTTTTACTTGATGGAGAAGAAGGTGGCATTCCTTCTCTTTCTCTCCTGGGGAATGAATTTGGGGAATTCTCTTTAGGAATAGTGGAATCAGTTTCATCTGATATTGAAAGATGGATGTCTGTGTTTTTCCCCTTGTCTGAACTATTTACATCTGGATGCTGTCCACTGTCCTCAGAGTCTTTGTGGGGCAACTGATCCAAAGAAGGCTGAACAGAGTCACAAACTGCTGGGATGGCAAAGTGTTCATTTTTGAGGAAGTCCATTTCACTGTAGAAAGAGAAATTAAGAGAAATCACCAGAGGACAACTGTATTTTTGAAAACTAGCATAAATCTCATAATGGGTTTAATGTTTTAAAAGTATATTTAAAAGTATTAGTAGCAAATGGTTGGCAAATGATAAATCTTTTTTATGCAATATTCACTGATGCTTCATATACCTAAAAATGTAGCTATAAACTTAAGAATGAAGCATAAAAATGGCCTTAAAAACCCTGCTTTTGATTGGCACTTAAATTTCTTTTATTCATTTGCAAACTGGGAATAACTCCCTCAAACCCACAGAATTATTATAAGAACTAAACGGAATAATGAATGGGAAATACGTACAACTAATGAAGGAGAAATCAAAATATCTTATTTCTTAGTGTCAAGACACAATTGATTGTAAGATCACCATATTGATTTAGTAACTTGTTTTGGGAAAAAATACCTATTACTATTTTAAATATATTAAACAATTATAAAACTTTCTTTCAGAAGTATTAAAATGTGAAGCCATTATGCCTTACAACTGGAATATTGTTTCCTATATTTGCATAACTTGCCAATACCTTTAAACACCTTAAGAGGATTTTTAGGAATGATGATCAAGTACTCACCTTTTAAGTCTTCTGATTTGCTCCATCAATGACCACTTCTCACTATTTAACAAACTAATTTTATCTTCTAATTTCTGTACTAACATGGAGTTCTAAAATCAAAACAGGAGAAAAACAGAAACTCAAGATCTCACTGTATGCTTTTACATAGTTTAAATACTTTTTGTGGACTTGACTAATTAGTTGCTATCTCTCACCTCTGCAGGCTGGGGAGTTTCAAGAGTTGGAGGAAGGTTGCTTATAATTGGTGTAAGGGCCTCTAATTCATCTTCTTCTACTCCACTGGCCACATCTACAAGATCTTTTCCAGTCACTTGATGATTTCCAAAATCTCGGTAGAGTTGCAATAAGTCTGGAGGTTTTGGAATGTTTAATCCTACATCATCCCATAATTCAAAATCCTAAAAGATAAAAAATGATAACATAAAAAAATCTTCGAGGAAATTTTATCTTGCATTTTTGAAATTCATATTATTATTGCTAATACCTTGTTTTTGTTTTTGTTTTGTTTTTTAGACAGGGTCCTGCTGTGTCATGCAGGCTGGAGTACAGTGGCACAATCATAGACAGCTCACTGTAGCCTCAAACTCCTGGGCTCAAGTGAGCCTCCCACCTCAGCCTTCCAAGTAGCTGAAACTACAAACACCCGCCACCATGCCGAACCAATTAAGAAACATTTTTTTTTGTAGAGATGGGGTCTTGCTTTGTTGCCCAGGATGGTCTCAAACACCTTGCTTTAAGCAATCCTCCCACCTTGGCCTCCCAAAGTGTTGAGATTACAGGTGTGAGCCACCACAGTCAGCCTCTGTGAATATATTGAAAACCCAATATAATCATAATTTTGTTATAATATCAAAGTGTATGTTCCAAGTTAGTAAATAACATTCTTAAATTTATTTTATACTTTCCACTATCCAATATTATTCTTGTAAGTTTCCTCAGCTTCTAGATAAATAGGTTTAATTGTCTTAGGTATCAAAATGTTACACAATTTTTTATTATATCTCTTAAAAATATAAACTCCTTTTACTTTGTTTTATATTAACTTTAAGCTCATAAAACATGCTCAAATATTTGCATGACATCATAAAACATGTCTAGATTAAGGAAGTCTCAGTACATAAATTGTACCTATTATTTATAGGTTATAAGTAAACTCAAAGAAATCAATTTTGTTCTTCCTTTATTACTCCAACTTAATACATTAGTGTAATCTCTAGTGGGCAAGGACACAATTTAATCTGCATGTCTTCTTGCTATAAATGTTTGAATATAATTCATATTATTAAAAATGCTTCTGGCAATTTTCAGAATCCAAATAGCTACTCTTCAATTTGTTGTGTATTAAAACATGTTCAACAGTTTTATTAACTCTAACACAGTTTTATTAAAAGTAGAAAAAAGCATAGCAACTTAAGCATTCTATAGGCAAAGATCTTCAGAAGAGCTTTATAAAGTTGCTGAGTAATCAACTGCATGTAAATACATTCTCTCACCATTCTATCTTCCTCCACTATCTCAGAATTTAGTACTAATTTGATATATTATAACCTATGAGAACCTCCATGAGAAATTGACATACTAATTTGAACATTCTAAATGTGATATTCTTATTCCTTTGATGGTTTATTTGAATAATGAGATAGCTATTATTGAGGACTAAACCTGAGGCAGATATGAGTATTACAAGTGGGGGGCTTTAGAGAAAACCACATGAAGTATGGAATTTGTATCTTTCTCCACTATCACTGTTACAAATTAATTTGAGGGAGGCTTAAACTGGTCATCTGTAAAATGGGTAAAATATTTATTACCTCTTAGTGTTTTTGTAAGGATAAATTAAATGTATATAAAAGCCTTAACACAGTGCTTGGCCCACAACAAGAACTAAACAACTTTTAGCTTAAAAAAAAGAAAAAACTTATTAAATGAACATCACACATAATTCAAATGTCCATTTATCTATCATTCATCCAAAATTTAAGACGTATCTACCTTGAACTTAGAACTAGAAATAATTTCTAGTGGCTCCATTATCCTTGCCAAAACTTCATACAGTCTTAGCTAAACATTCCAATTAATGTGTTGTGGTATCTCAGTGTGATTGAATTTGCATTTCTCTAATGAATACGAATGTTGAGAATCTTTTTCACGTGCTTATTTTCCACCTATATAACTTCCCTGGTGAAGCACCTGTTTAAATTTTTTGTCCATTCTTTTAAAAAATGGATTAATTTTCTATTATTAAGTTTAGAGAGTACTTTATAAATTTTGGATATAACTCCTTTATCAGATATGTTACTTGCAATATTTTCACCCTCTCGGTCTTCTCATTCACTTAAAAGTGGCTTCCAAAGAGCAGAAGTTATTAATTTTGATGAGAGCAAATCTGACAGAGAACATCATGCTTTTTGTGTCATATCTAATAAATCTTTTACCTATCTTCCAAGCCTGCAGTGATTTTTTCCCCTGTTTTCCTCTAGAAGCCTTACAGCTTTTTAGGATCTATATTTAAGTATATGCTCCATTTTGAGTTAATTTTTATATATGGTATGGTTTGATGTTTATTTTTTTTTTGGGGCAAATGGTTCCATTACCATTTGTTAAAAAAAAGACTACCCTTTCCGCATGGAAAGTATTTTGCATTTTGTCAGAATTCAACAGATCATCTATGTGTAAGTCCATCTCTGGACTCTATTCTGTTTCATCAATTTATTTGTCTACATACCAGTATGACACTGTCTTTACTATAATATCTTTTAAGACTTGAAGCCAGGTAGTTTAGGTCTTCCAAATTTGTTTTTCTTTATTAAAGTTGTTTCGCTGTTTCCTTTTCATATGAATTTTAGAAAAAATTCATTACTTTCCACAAAAATGCCAGTGAAAAGTGAGATTCAGATTTCACTGAAAATACAAATCAAAATTGTTACCTTGACAATGTTGGGTTTTCTGGTCCATGAGCACAATATCTCTTCATTTAAGTCTCTTTAATTTATCTTAGCATGTTAAGTAGTTTTCAGTGTAGAAGCTGTCTGTCAGATTTATTCCTAAGTTATTTCCTATTTTTTAATACTATTGAACATGATATTTTAAAAAATTTGATTTCCAATTGGTTGTTGCTAACATAACATACGATAGGTTTTTGTATACTTACCTTGTTTCCTACAACCTTGCTAAAATCACTTAGTTTTTGTACCTTTTTTGGAGAGTCTATCGGATTTTCTATACACACGATTATGTCATTGGTGAATAAGGACTGTTATTTCTTCCTTTCCAAAATGTGTGCTTGAATTACTTTTTCTTGCCTTATTGCACTAGCTAGAATCTTCAGTATGATGCTGAATAGAACTAGTGAGAATAAATGTTCTTGTTTTGTCTTCATCTTTCATCATTAAGAATGATGTTAGCGTGGGATACTATGCAGTCAAAAAAAGGATGAGTTCATGTCCTTTGCAGGGACATGGATAAAGCTGGAAATCATCATTCTCAGCAAACTATCACAAGCACAGAAAATCAAGCACTGCATGTTTTCATTCATAGGTGGGAACTGAACAATGAGATCACTTGGACACGTGGCAGGGAATATCACACACTAGGGCCTGTCGGGGCATGAGGAGCTGAGGGAGGGATAGTGTTAGGAGAAATGCCTAATGTAAATGACGAGGTGATGGGTGCAGCAAACCAATATGGCACATGTTTACCTATGTATCAAACCTGCACGTTGTGCACATCTACCCTAGAACTTTAAGTATAATAATTTAAAAAAAAAGAAAAAAAAAGAATGATGTTAGTGATAGGCTTTCTATAAACGTCCTCTATCAGTTGGGGAAATGTCCCTCTATTTCTAATTTCTTTAAAGTTTTAAAAGAGAATGGATATTGGATTGAGTCAAATGCCTTTTCTGCATCTTCTCAGATGATTATATTATTTTCTTTTTAATATGATGAATTATGATGACTGATTTTTGGATATGAACTCAACCTTATATTCCTGGGATAAACCTCATTTGGTCATAATGAATTGTCCTTTTAACATTTTGTTTAATTTGATTTGCTAAAATGTTATGTATAATTTCTATATCTATATTCATAAAGGAAATGAGTCTGTAATTTTATTTGTTTGCAGGGTCTTTCTCTGGTTTTGATGTCAGAAGTATGCTGGTCTCATTGAATGAGTCAGGAGATATTCCCTTACCTTTAATTTCTGCAAGAGTTTGTATTACTTCTTCCTTCAATGTTTGGTCAAATTCGCAACTGAGGCCATCCAGACCTGGAGTTTTCTTTGTAGGATTATTTTTAACTACAGATTTTATTTCTTTAATAAATATAAAGCCCTTCAAATAATCTATTTCTTCTTGAGTGTGTTTTGGCAGTTGTCTTCTTAGAAGAAAAGTTGTTCATAACATTCTTTTATTATTCTTTTAATATAAGTAAAATCTGTAGTGATGTAACCTTGCTCATTGTTGATTTTGGTAATTTGTATCTTCTCTTTTTTTCTTAATCAGTTAGGCAAGAGATTTATCAATTTTATTGATCTTCTCAAAGGACTACTTGTTTGTTATTTAATTTTTCTCTATTGTTTTCTGCTGCCTGTATCGACTTGTGCTATCATCTTTATTATTTCCTTTCTTCTACTTACTTTGGGTTTCACTTGGTTTTCTTTTTTTAGTTTCTTAAGGCAGAACTTGATTTCACTGATTTGAAATGTTTTCTTTTCTTGTATAGACATTTAGTGCTATGAATTTCCCTCTAAGTGCTATTTTAGTTATATCCCACAAATTTTGATATGTTTTGTTTTCATCTTCACTCAGTTCAAAATACTTTATAATTTCCCTTTTAATTTCTTTTTTAACTCACGCGTTATTTGGAAATAACTTTGTTACTACTTGCTAGTTTAATTTCACCATCTTAAGACTTGTTTTATAACCCATAATATGGTCTACCTTTGTAAGTGAACCATTTGAATTTAAAAAGAGTATGTATTCACTGTTGAAGGATGAAGTATTTTATAAATTGTAATTATGCCCAATTGGTTGATAATGTAGCACAAGTCTTCTACATCCTAAATGATTTTCTGTTGACTCGTTCTATTAATTATTGAGAGAGCATTGTTGACATCTCTAATTTCTGATTTTTATTCGAGAAGGACTAATCATTTACATTTACAGTGAATACTGATAGAGCTAGGTTTTAATCTAACCATTTTATTATCTATTTTCTATGTATTCCATCTATTTTTTGCTCCTCTTTTCCTCCTTTTCTGTGTTCTTTTTGACCTCTCAATGTTTCTCACATATTCAAAATCTTTCCTATTCGCTGTTTAGTCGATCATTTAAAAAACACGATTATCCCAAACTATAACCATAGTATAGCATTGCATAATACTCATGTTAGTTAAATATTAGTTTAATGTCTCTTACATAGCACATGTTCAGTGATGCTACCATTGAATAAAAAATAACTAGATACTTATTGCATTTAATTTTGCCAAATATATTCTAATAACTGAGGAGAGAACTGAACTATCTTACTAAGAAAATTTCTATTTTTGCTAAAGGATCTATAGGAGATTTTACAAACCAACAGAATAATCTTGACTTAAAATCATGGCCTTCAGATTCCTACATAATAAATTTGCTGGCATTTACTTTTTTAAAGTACAAGATTCAAACCGATCCATTAGCACTAAGAAGTCAAAATATTCCATTTGAGAGATGATACTAAAATAAGACATCTTTTTTGCTTAAAACATTTTATCAGGAAAATAATAATAATAATAATAAAGTTCTAAACTTGGCCCTTATTCAGAGAGACACAGCTGATTTTCTCACTCTCATTTACCATACACTCTCTTAAATACTGTCATATATTTATCTAACATCTTAATTGTTACAGTGCAATTGAGGAGGTTTATAGTTAAACTGGATTTATAAGTATACAATAACCTATACTATCAAGTATATGTCTTTAAAAAGCATACTTTATGAATATATGCAAAAATGAGTGGACCATATAGTCCCTGAGGAGTGGTAAAAAGGAATCTAGAAAGAATGAAAAGTCTTTATGTAGAAAGCAACAGGGAAAGAATAAAGTCTGTAAGCTAATAGAATTAATAGACTAGATAGGCAAGAGACTGCTGTTTCTGGTAACTAGCCTTGTAGAATTTTACTATATAATAACTTACAAGAAAAAAAAAAAAAAAAGAAACTATGTACAAGAGAAAGTGAATTATAAGTGTAACAAAAAAATTATTGTAAAAATAAAAAGTAACTTTACCTGATCATCGTTTTCATCTGAAAAGGTTATTGATGTAAGCTTGTAGTTATTCTTCAATAAAAATTCATTGACTAAGAAGTTTAGAGCTCTCTTTTCAAGAGGTTTGATTGGCTCCTGGAAGCAAAATAAGAGGCAAACAGGAAATCATAAGTTTTCCTCCTTCAATATTTATGTTACCATTTTATGTGGAAGACAATTTTACATTTGTCTTCCATCACTCACCTGAATTTCAGGACTTGATTTGTAATTTTTTCGTTCCTGTAAAGGAACTTCATGTTCTGGTGGAAAAAAACATAAATACGATTTTACTATTTTACATTGTAAAATATCTCTGCTACTTCTACATTGTCAAAGTTGAAAAGTCTCAAAAAAGTTTTATGTACACCACCTGCGGCCTTTGTCAGGTTGGCTCGGAGGGCCTGAATGGTCTCCTTGGCTTTCCGTAGTTCAAACTCCAGGACTGGACAGGGATTTGGAATAAACACACAAAGGCATCCAACCAAGAAAAGGGAAACAAAAATTAAAAAATAAAAAGCAAGGATGGGTGTGAAAAAAAAATACAATTTGTACTGAAAACAGAAAGCATGCAATCTTTATGAAACTTGTGAACGCATGCAGCAGAGTTGATTTGCAAGCAAACTGGTGAATGTTTTCCATAGTTTTAGTAGAATTCAGGGGGTTATTATCCAATGTTCTAGCTGTCTGACAAGGAATAGTTCTATTTAAAAATAAAATCTATGGCATACTCTCGTTTAAATAAATAAAAATATTAATAATCTGGGTACTTCTGCTTTATTCAGTCTAGGTAAGAAATGTAATGGATGTGTTCAGGTGACATAATTTTAGGGGATAAGGTAAAAATTAGATGAAGCCCAAGCAAATATTCTTAAAAAGAGAAAACTTAGGATTTTTTTTTTTTTTACAAAACTTAATTTAAAACGCATTGTCTAGAATAATGTTATAAATCAACATACAGAAACGTTAGTGAATAGATCCCTTTGTTAGGATGTTGAAGGAATATGGTTTAAATATTTAACAAATGTCATGATGCCTATATATTTTTCTACAAACAAGAGTATGTTTTCTAAAAACAAACATAGATATGTCAAACACATATCAAAAAAGTAATAAAAACCCAAAACCCAAAGGGTTTTATTTTTCATTTAGAGCCACAGGAAAGAAATAGTTTCACTTTTAATTTCTAATTAAGATAATTCTATAGCAAATGAACGTGTACATTTCTAAAACTATAATTTTCTAAGGATACTGAGTAGGACTAAGTAGAATATCAAAGTTTCTGATAACTCTTCTAATAAATTTGTTCATGTTAAGAGGTACTAGTGAAACTCATAATTTCTCCTATTATCACATAGTGATTATGTCATAAATATGAATATTGAGAAACATTTTAATAAGCTCTTTAAAATGTTTCATCACGAGTGAGATTTAACTATGTGTGTCTCAACTGGGGATTTTTCTTAAAATGTGTAATTACTGTGCTGAAGAAAAAGCCAAGGTTAGACGAGAAAAAAATATATTTCCGAGAAGTAAAGCTCTGGGAAAATTAAGTGATCTTTGCCACAAATGAATATTAAGAAATTATAGTAGTTAAATCATTCTGCATAAAAACTGGAACTTAAGGTTTCATCTTAAAGATGCAATTTTTTCCTAACTGACTAATACACAGAAAAAAGATGCCAAATGAGATGTTATCAGAGCCACGGCTATAAAAATATATGGAAAAATTAGGATTCACTCAGTTTGCACATTTTCAATAAAAACAAGATGTAATTGAATCACATCTAGTACACAAAGGCCAATTATTTTGATGCACAGAATTTAACTGCAGCAACATGGAAGCACCACTAAAAATCAGATGACGTTGTATGTTACTATATGTTTTTTGGTAGTCAGCAATGCTGATCTGCAAATACTTCTGTGCAACAAAGTTAAACATTTTTCTTAACATTTACACTTCCGGAAACTCTTAGAGTTGCATTGAAGTAAGACTGGACACATTCAGTGTGTAAGGTAAGTACAGAATAGGTTTACACACAGCATGTTGGTTTACTTTTTTTTTTTTTTTTTAACATTTTAAAACTCTAGGCAATTGATTTTGATTTTAAAATACCTAACTGTATCTTAAATAAAATAAATACATATATCATGCTTTTGATATCACTTAAAATTTTCTAAGACATTACAGAACAATTGCAGATCAGAAGTGCCCTACGCCAGAATGATAGAAATATGGAAAAAAAAGAAAAAGAAAAAGAAAAAAAAACTGGTTAAAACACAACTGGGAAAAAACTCAAAATGCAATTGGTGAAAGTTTAGGTGACCAAGAGTAAAACACTGAATGATTAAGGCACAGAAAGCCAGAAAAACCCATGTCAGACGGCAAGAATTTATATTTTTATGCACATCTACATATATTGCCAAATGTCATTAGAAGTTACCAATGCTTTGAAAAGATAGTACTTATCAATATGAATTCACTCTGCTGCATGTTTCTTAATATACAATATAGACTTTAAAAGACAAAGGCATATGTTTGAATCTATAGCACATTTCTATAAAGGCATAATATGATCAAGTAATTGCAGTTACATGAGAAAGTTTCAAAAGAAAGGTTAATAGCAGTGTTATATATACAGATACATGAATGTATCTTCTTTATTAACATTAAAGCTAAAAATTAATTATCCTGTAAAGAGAGACATTGTGCCAAACAACCTTGCAAATACTTTTAAAATATTGTAATTCTTCCTAAAAATGTTTGAGGATATGTATGTTTATTAAAAATGCTGCAGGAATGAACCACCAAGAGGCTCATTCTACTAGTCCAACTCTGCTGAATATGATTTTACTAGAACTAAAGTAATAACTGCAAAGATGTAGATGTATATTAACATCACATATCATAATCTTACCAAAACAGTTAACACTTAAAAGTCAGTATAAGCAACTCTAGATTAGTTGAAACAGTTATTTCTCAAGCTGCAATGGATAATACTGTAGTATATTAGAGGCACTTGAGTGCTTAAAGGTTACGCTTTCATGACTTATGAGATGTACAACTATGTGGAGACACCAAAGGTGAAATGTGAAATTTCAAAGTAGAAATGAAATATCAATACTTTGTTGTCCAACTCAATTCATCACTAATATTATCTTGAAATGCTTGCTAGACTTAGTTCTTTTTGGCTCACATTCAAAATATTGCTGTATTTTAAAAGATCTTTTCCATAACACTGGTCTGAAGAAGTAGTTTTTCATTCCCATTCTAGTTCATTATTGATGAGTTCCAATCAATAGGTCTGAGTCATCCACTTTGCTATGTAAAGTTGTCTTCTTTCAAGTCAGAATTTTCTGGATTTTTTTCCTGACTATAAGGTGATTTGAAATAACACTTCCCCATTTTTAATACTTATTTTAGTATCCAAGAACAGTTGTAGGAAAAGAAAAAATTCTCTTTTCAGTTTTTGTAAGAATGTGAGTTAGAATAAAATCCCATCCCTAAAACAATACAGAAGTCCTAAGGCAGTACTATCATCACCTCTACTAGGTTTAGAAAATTCTTCCTGCCAATTATAGACTTGAGAAACTTAGTACTGTTAGGCATGACTTAGCAATAAATAAGTGAAAGCAAGATGCAATCCCCATAGTTTGTAGATATTTGTTTTTCTATATTCAACTTGGTGGGAACAAAGCATCCTCTTTCCCACAGCATTAAAATAAAATTCTTGGCCGGGCGCGGTGGCTCAAGCCTGTAATCCCAGCACTTTGGGAGGCCGAGACGGGCGGATCACGAGGTCAGGAGATCGAGACCATCCTGGCTAACACGGTGAAACCCCGTCTCTACTAAAAAATACAAAAAACTAGCCGGGCGAGGCGGCGGGCACCTGTAGTCCCAGCTACTCGGGAGGCTGAGGCAGGAGAATGGCGTAAACCCGGGGGGCGGAGCTTGCAGTGAGCTGAGATCCGGCCACTGCACTCCAGCCCGGGCGACAGAGCCAGACTCCGTCTCAAAAAAAAAAAAAAAAAAATTCTTCCCATTATTGCTCTTTCTGCTTGAGTTCCTCTATCACTCATCTCAAAGTTGGTGTTTATCAATGTATCATCCTTAGCCATTTTCTTAATTTACACACTCCACTGGAATGACTTTCACTCTTGTGGTTTTAAGTTTCACAAGTACTCTGAAGACTCCAAAATTTAAAAAATATTTTCACAAGACAAAGACCTACCCGGTTATCTCCTGGGCATGCCCACTTGAATGTCTCATAAATTACTAGTTCAATCTTATCTAAATGGATCTCATCATCTTCCTTTCAAACCTGGTTCTCCTGCAGTCTCTCCAATAATGGCACCATTATTTACCCAGTTGGCCAAATGGGAAACCTGCAGATGACTATTCACTTATTCCTTGCCCTTACTCTCACACCAATTAAATGTCTAAGCCATACTGATTCCAACCTTTAATAACTCCCTAAATAACCATTCATCTAAACTCTCTGCAATTGTCATAGTTCAGACCTTTATGACTTAATATATAAATTACTACAATAACCTAAAACCCTAAAGACCCTGACAAATTATGCAGAAAACCATGATTTTCTAAACTTATATGACCACAAAATTCTGTTTCTTTTTTCCCACTTTTGTTTTTCCCCTATGAAACGAACATTCTCGTGAAATACACTTTTGGAAATGTTAATCTAAAGTAAAGATAAAACCCTCCTTCTCCAGCCCACAAAAATTTAATGAACATATAATCACTTGTATTTTTAGATTAAATATAACCACCCACCACAATGATGTATTCTTTTTTTCTCTCTGAGCCTATTTTAATTTCATGGTGACGAATAACAAGAAATCTATTTTCAAAACGCTATTTATCTTCTTTACAGCCTTGTTGGAGCACCTATCCTATTTTAAATCCAACAAAATTATGAAGTAAGATTTAGGTATGGTTTAAATCAAGAAAATAAAAATGTACTGCTAATAGGAAGGAAAAGATTTATCTGTACCTAGGGAGAAACATCAAATTAGAAGCCAAATAGGCTTATTTAATCCTGATAAGGCTGGATATGGATGCTGCCAGGCCATTACCTAAGAAATGAGAAGGCTACTTCTAATCCAGGAGACAGGGACAGATGATCTCAGAGCAAAAATCTAAAGACCATTTTAGAATGTCTACTAGATTATGTAAGCTTCCTAAAGGCTTCATGTCTGTACTGTTGACTGATGTTCCTAGAGCAGCATAATGCTTGAACTATAGAGAAGGCACTCAGCAAATACTTGCTGAGTACAAATGGACATTCCAATACTTGTCTGAAACATTAACTGATCTTACCAGCATTCAGGAGTGTCGTTGCCTACAAATCAGAAAGCATAGTTCTAGTTCTCCAGATCTCAAAACAGAGTTAAGGTGTTAACTAGGGAAGTAATTCAGTAATAGAGATGTGAGAACAAATAAAGTCAGGGACTCTGATGCTAAAAGATAGATCTTGTGAACCTGAAACAGGAATATAGGGGGGGTTCTAAAATCAACAAGGTCTCTATTACCATTTCCAATGTACTGAACTTATATCTGTATGACAGATATAGACATATTTCAGACAAATTTCTGAAGAGCAGACACGTTATCTATCTTGTATGTCTACATAGAAACCTAACACATAGTACCTAAGACATAGCAGATGCTCCAAATGCCTAAAATAAGTTAAATAATGGCTATCTCGATATTTAGAACACAGATGTCTCTTGTTACCTTTAAGAAAACTAGAAAATTGAAGAGGTACATTGTATATGTGCTAAGTACAGTAGTTTTGTTTAATAACATAGAGAAAGGCTTTTACCTAAAATGAAAAATCACCTATATTAAACTCATTTTGGTTCAATGTCTGCTACTACTTAAATCATTTTATATAAAAATGTATACTTCACACAGAAAATAAATTGAGAAATGGAAAATAGCTAAAATAAAAAGTTTTTAAAATTTTACTTCTTTTCTAAGAAAATAGCTCTGTGAAATAGTTTCATATAAGAAAGACAAGAATATTCTATCCACATGAATATACAGATGGGTCAGAGCTACAGTCTGGTACTAAAAGATCTATTGTGGGCTCTGGAATAAAACCTCTATATGATACATCCTGATCATGCCCCTTACTATATGTAAGCTACTGGGTAAATTTCTCAACCTTGGTATAAGCATTAGTTTTCTAGGCTTATAGAAACTATAAACCTAAAAATGACCTATTTTGCAGCATTCCTAACAAGATTAAATAAAATATTTTATATAAAGCACCTAGCATAGTACCTGACATGCAGTAGGTACTTAATAAACATTTGTTCCTTTAGAGATCCCTTCCTCTTTGAAGGAATATGTGTGCAGACGTGAAAAAATAACCAGACTTTTAAATCTACAAGAAAGGTGGTAAGAATGATGCTGAAAACAAATCTAGTATCTGTCTCATAAATTAACACCTGATTAAGGGTTAGAGGAGACCCTTCATTTGCCAGGTGGGTAAACAGACTCATTAGTGTGTTATCCACAAGGTCCCTCTACCCAGCATTGGTATAGGAAAAGAATACAGATGTTTGTTCTTAGATGTCTCTTCATTCTTCTTCTTTCCCCCTCATATCATAGTAACAGACACAGTTTATCCTGTTATCCTACAGAAGCTTATTTCAGAGCTTCTGCCAACTTGGGTAGATTTGAAATGAGATATTCTAACACTTTAAGTCATAGAAGCTTCAAAATTAAATCATTGGGAGATGGATTTACAATTAAAATAGTGGAAAGATTTGAAAAATTTGCAGCCTGTCCATGTAAAGATTGAAAAGGTATGTTCAGAGAACAAACTAAGGGTGTAGTAAGTGGCCATTTTCTAAGGATATGAGTAGAAGGAAGCCAGGTAAGACATCAAGACAATGGGAGAAAGACCTTGAAGGCATCGCAGAGCTCTTTCAGGCTGTCCCTCCTATGACAGTCCCAGAGTTCTAGGCGGGTAGAGTAGTTCTGGGAGGCAGGACCAGGGTGCCCTCTGTGGTTTTACTGCTCAAAGCCACCTCAAAACTCTGCTCCCTGCATTCTGGTGCAGTACTCCTTGGCCACTCCATCTATGACTCCAGCAGGTCCAAGTGAGGCTTGTGGTGCAGCTCCAGAGGGTACAAGCAGTAAGCTTTGGCAACTTCCTTGTGGTGTTGACTCTGTAGACATGTAGACTGTATGAGCTGCGGGGCCATGGCAGCCTCCATCTAGAATTCAAAAAACGTATTGCGAAGCCTGGGGGCCCAGGCAGAAACCTACTGCAGGGTCAGAGTTGCCACAGAATCTCCATCAGAGCAATGCCAAGAAGAGCTGTGGGAGTAGGGCCACTTCTGAGACCCAGAACTGTAGAGCTACCAGCTTGCAGGAGTAGCCTGGGAGAGCTACAGGCACAAGACTCCAACCCATGAGGAGTTAGTGAGGTTCACATGCGATTCAGTGGCAGATGAGAGGACAATTATCTTTTCCCGATTACTGGCCTTTTGACAGGCTTTTCAAGTAAAAGCAAAGAGTCACAATCTTTTTGTGAATAGGAATTATGATTAATTGAAACTTTTAAAAAAAGTTTCATCCACACACTCACACATTTGGTTCAGTAACAAGCCATGGTACGTGAGCACTAAAAGACTGAAAGATATTTTCTTGGGATTATATATGCTCTTCTTCCTCCTTGTCCTACTGAACATGAATCACAGCATTTATTTATATATGAGCACAGTATAGTAATAAAAAGTTATTTTATTTCTTCAAACAAGATAAATAGTATATTCTATAGGTTAAAAATGTAAGGTCTGCTGTCTTATGATAGTCTCAAATTTAAAAAAAAAGGCCAAAATTATCACATATTTAATACATTTCAATCCTAGTTGTGCAAATCTGGGGGTTATCCAGGTTCGCTGCCCTTTGCTCACTGTCTCTCAAAAAGCGTTTAGGTCAGAGAGAGTATCAACCTTTTTATTCTGCCTTCTAATAAAAAGTTACACAGTGAAAGAAAATGTTATGTACACAGTGAAATTTGGTCAGAGGAACTTCTACTTTCTTCTTCTCTTCTACCTATATTGACATAGAGATTATACCAAACAATTAATGATCATATATATATATATATATCTACCTTTTTTTTTTTTTTTTTTTGAGACGGAGTCTCACTCTGTCACCCAGGCTGGAGTGCAGTGGTGTAATCTTGGCTCACTGCAACCTCCGCCTCCTGGATTCAAGCAATTCTCCTGTCTCAGCCTCCTGAGTAGCTGGGACTACTGGCACATGCTACCACGCCTGGCTAATTTTTGTATTTTTAGTAGAGACGGGTTTCACCATGTTGGTCAGGCTGGTCTCGAGCTCCTGATCTCAGCTGATCCACCCACCTCTGCCTCCCAAAGTGCTGGGACTACAGGTGTGAGCCACAGTGCCCAGCCTAATGATCATAAATTTAAGCTAAACATTTTGCATTTATGTCAGCTTCCCCCTACTTAGAAGTACTGAAATATCTAAATCAGGAAAATAATAATAAACCTCTTTAATTTTATTCAATCTAAAATATAAGTTTTAATAAGGAAATTAAAGGAAAAAACATAATTATATAGATAACTTCTGGGTAGGAGTTATTTTTTAATATGTAACAATTTGTACAATAAAACTATACAAAACTATATATGGTCTCTAAATAAACTAAAATACCATATATTTTATAATATAAATAGCTAATACATATAACAAGTGCTATTTAATGAGTGATATAATTACGATAAATTCATCCTAAAATTTGAATTGTTAATTTTTAGATATTACCAATGTGATTTGCCATTTTGATACAGTTGTTAATAAATGATGCTCATAACTCAACCATGATTTGACATGGAGAGCCACATTAAACTATTCTAGTGACTTCCCCATCACATGGATATTCTGCTATTATTTATATTGCTGAATCCTCTCTCAGAAAAACAATTACATTTTTTTTCTAACTCATATAACACTGTCTGATATTTTAAAATATTCAATATCTCTAGTCTTGAGCAAGGAATGAAAATCATTTATTGGAATGACATTTTTAATTAGACCAAACCTAATCTTTTATGCCAAGAGGTAGCAAATAATAGTCAATCGTAGACTGTTCCTGGGCTATGTAGATTTGAATCCTAGCTCTGCTACTGAGTCTTATATAATTTCTCTCAGAGCCTCAATATCCTGGGGACAGGAACAAGATAACAATTCTATAACTCAGTGAGTTAATATAAATTTAGAACAGTGTTTAGAATGGAACAAATGCTATATAAGAATCAGCACTCATTTTTATTCATAATGACCACAAGGGTTCAGCATTTGGTATATTTTAAAAAACTCATCCCAGTAAATGGAAGAAATATTCAACAGAGTTGGTCAAGGGAGAAATCACGTTATAGGTATTCCCCAACCCCATATTTCTTTCACAGGCCCTGTGTGTCCCATGCGGCATCCCTTTTGTTCCAGAAGTACCTACCATTTTGATGGAGCTCAAAATACCCAACTGATGTCTGTCTGCTTTCCCCATCTCTCTCAAAGCCTAAGTCTTATGAAAACTACAATTCCTGCAAGGCACTCAAGAATGACTTCAATGGCAGACAGACACAGACTTGAGGCACCAGAAAGGTAGCAGATATTTACACCCAAGGAGCCAAGGCTGCTACAGGGTGAATTCCAAAGTGGACCTCTAGCAAATTCCAACAGGGCTTATCTGGTGTAGGCAGAACACAGGGTACAAACTGATCCGCTGAAGTTCCTAAAGATTCAGTCGTGGTGCCTGGAAGGCAAGATTGGTACGGGAGAGAGGATGGGGGGATGGGCAGGGAGGAAGATTGAAATGAGCAACCAAGCAATTAAAAAGGATGTTGTCCCTCTTATTGGGATGGGCAGCGTCCTGGAAGCCCTCACTGTATCAGTCATTAACCCTCTTTTACTGGATCATAGCAAAGTCAGAAGTTTCTGAAGACATGCTGTGACAGCTGGGGAGCACTCAGGGAACTCAAGGCAAAGTTTTAGCAACAAGCACAGAAGTATTTCAACCTTTTTTTGTTTTTTAATTTAAGAGATTAGGTGTCATTATGTTGCCCAAGCTGGTCTCAAATTCCTGGCCCAAAGCAATCCTCCTACCTCAGCTTCCCAAATAACAAATAGCTGGGATTACAGGTGCAAACCACCATGCCTGGCTCAAAATCAATTTTTAATAATCAATAGAGTTGTGTTCGTACACATATGTGACTATCAGCCCTGGTGTGGAGGATCAAAGGAATGAGGCTAAGGTCCAGCTTTGTCTTGGACCTGTCATACATGAGTTTTACAACTGTGTGGTTGTAAACTGCTGGCTCCAAGTATAACTTATCAAATTACAGGGATACATAACCAGAAACTCAGTACCAGAAGAAGAAAAAGTTGGAGAACCCCCAAACTTGCAGTAAATTAGTAATTAGTAACATAACTTTGTATAATAACTGTATATGTTATAGTCACGTACCAAATTGTAGAAGGAAAAAAAATTCCTCAAGCCATTTCATTATTTCTGGAATGTCAAAGAATCCAAATCTGTCCTTACAATTTTACTCACCTGCCACTTTTTCATCTGTTTCCCTGTTACCATCATCTGAATATCTTGCAAAGTCTAAAGAATCAAGGGTACTAATGCTCCCAGCTCGATCTATAATAAAGAGAAATATAAAAAAATTAAATGTGCATTTTAATTTAATTGTTAAAATAAGGAACAGGAATTCAAATACTTATAATTATTTCTAGTTAATAAACCAGTAATTCTAAGATCTAGGAGTTCTTTTAAAACAACAACAACAAAACAAAGTAAAAATGCTAACAGCAATCAACTTTAAAAAAACCAAGTTTCCCTGCCCAAATCTCTGGCCAACTCCCCAACAATGCACACACAGGCAATATTGCAAGCAGCCCAGCTAAGGACAAAACAAACAAACAAAACAGAAATTTGAGCTGCCACATAAGAGTTTACAGTTTGAACAAGTGCCTACTGAAAGAACAGAATCCAGTCTTCATAGCCTAACACACACATCATCCATCGCACAGTCAAAAATTACTTGATACACAAAAACCAGTAAAATGTGATCCACTCCAAGAAATAAAACAATCAACAGGGACCAACTCCTAGATGATACCAGGAGATAATGGTAAAATCAGTAGACTAACGTTTTATAATAGCTAGTATAACTATGCCATGTGAAGTAAAGGAATATATGTATACAATAAATGAAAGCAGTTAATATCTTAGCAAAAACTATGGAATGTAAAAAATGCTAATAGAAATTCTAGAACTGAAATACAAACATCTGAAATTAAAAATGCCTTGTATAGCCTAATCACAGAATGGAGATGAGAGAGGAAAGGGTCAGAAATCTCAAAGATGGATTAATGGAAAGTATTCAATCTGCAGAATACAGACAAAAAAGATTGAAAAGAAAATTGACAGGGACAAGTGGAACAATAACAAAGGTCTAACATATGCAGAATTGGAGTCCACAACCAATGAGGCAAGAGATGGGACAGGTACAGGTCCAAGGTCAGAGAACATCATGGAGGATAAATAAAGAGAAGAGAAACTTAGGCACCTATTAATCAAATTGCAAAAAACCAAAAATTTAGAAAAATATTAAAAGCGGACAGAGAAAAACAATGTTCTCATAGAGGGAAACAATGATTTGAATGACTGCTTATTCCTCATAAAAAACCATGAAACCAAAAACATCCAGTTTGGAAAAGAACAAGCAAAACTATTACTATTCACAGATGACATGATGTTATATCTAAGAAACTCTCAGGAATCCACTAAAAAACAATTAGACCTAACAAATGAGTTTTTCAAAGTTTCAGAACATGGGACCAATGCACAAAAATCAGTCAGATTTTTATACATTAGCAATGACAATCCAAAATTAAAACGAAGACAAGTTTCATTTCCAAACACATCAAAAAAAACTTAAGGATACATTTAACAAAAACATGCAAAACTTACACAGTAAAAACTACAAAACACTATCCAAAGAAATTAAAGATGATCTAAATCAACAGAAAGACAGACCAGGCTTACAGATCAGAAGATCCATATCAGGATAGCAATATTCCACAATTAATCTTAGGATTCAATGCAATTCCTATCAAAATTCCAGCTGGCTTTCTTTTTTTTTTTCTTTGCAGAAATTGAGAACTTGATGCTAAAACTCACATGGAAACAAAAAAGTCTCAGAATAGCCGAACAATCTTGAAAAGGAATAAAGATGGAGGACAGATGCTTCCTGATTTCAAACTTAAGAGTAATCAAGGCAGTACAGTTCTGGCACACAGATATAGAACAATGCAATAGAATTGAGAGTCCAGAAATAAGCCCTTACATTTATGGTCAAGTGGTTTTTGACAATAGTACCAAGACACTTCACTGGAGAAAAGAAGTTTTTTCAACAAATTGTGTTGGGACAACCATATATCTACATGTAAAAACAAGGAAACTGGACCACTACTTCACATCACAAGCGAAAATGGATCATAGATCCAACGTAACAGTGAAAACCGCAAAACTTTTATTAGGAAATGCAGAAGCAAATCATCATGGCCTTGGGTTAGGCAATAATTTCTTAGACATAACACAAAGCATAAGCAATGTGGTAAGCAGAAAAATGGCTCCTCCCAGATGTCCACATTCTAATCCTTAGAATGTGTGACTATGTTACTTTACATGGCAAAGTTGAAGTGAGGTTGCAGATGTTATTAAGATTGCTTATCAGCTGACCTTAAACTAGAGACATTATCCTGGGTTATTCAGATGGACCTAATGTAATCACAAAGATCTTTAAAAGTGGAGGAGGGCCATGAGCCAAGGAATTCTGGCATCCTCCAGGACCTGGAAAAGGCTTTCCCTAGAGCCTAAAATCTCCAGAACTGCCAATACCTTGATTTTAGACCATTCTGCTCAACGTAAGACCCACTGTGAGATTTATACTATGCTGCCATAAAAAAGAACAAGATCATGTCTTCTGTGGGAACAGCTGGAGGCCATTATCCTTAGCAAACTAACGTAGGAACAGAAAACCAAATACCACATGTTCTCATTTATAAGTGGGAGCTAAATGAAGAGAACACATGGACACAAAGAAGGGAACAACAGACACTGGGGCCAACTTGAAGGTAGAGGGTGGAAGGAGGGAGAGGAGCAGAAAAAATAACTACTGGATACTAGGCTTAGTACCTGAGTGACAAATTAATCTGTACAACAAATCCCCGTGACACGACTTTACCTGTATAACAAACCTGCGCATGTACCCTCGAAACTAAAATAAAAATTAGAAAAAAAAAAAAAAGAACCATGAGGTAATAAATTTGTGTTCTTTTGAGCTGTAACGTTTTTGTCAACTTTTTAAAGTAGCCATAGGAAACTAATTAAAGGAATGAATTGATAAACTAGATTTCATCAGAATCATTTATTTATTTTTTTTGCTTTAAAAGTCACCATGAAGAAAGTGAAAACACAATCTACACAATGGAAGAAATATGTGCAAATCAAGTATCTGTTAAGGGCCATATCTACACGATATAAAGAATTCTTATAACTCAACTAAAAAGACAGCACAATTTAAAAATGGACAAAGGGTTCTCCAAAGAAGATGTAGAAATGGCCAATGAATGAAGGAGAGATGCTCAAAAGGGAAATGATATTCATTAGGGAAATGAAAATTAAACCACAATGAGGTACATTTCAAATCAACTAGATGGTTATAATAAAAGAGACGGTAAGTTGCAGAAGATGTGGAGAAATTGAAACCCTCATACATCACTCATCTTACTGTAAAGTGGTACAGCTGCTTTGGAAGTTTGGCAGTTCCTCCTTGAAAACATTACACTAAATAAAACAAGCCAGACACATAAGGCTACATGGCTATATACTGTATGATCATTCATATAAAATGTCCAAAGTTGGCAAATCCATAGAAACACAAAGTTGATTTTAGCTGGCATCATAGGAGAATGGGTAGTGACTGCTAATAGGTATAGGGTTTTTTGGGGGGTGATAAAAATGTTCTGGAATTAGAGTAGTGATAGTTGTACAGTTTTGTAAATGCACAGAGAACCACCAAATTGTACACTTTAAAACGGAGAATTGATGGTATATGAATTATTTTTCACTTTAATAAAAAGACAAGACAATAGTGTTGGTGATAACGTGGAGAAATTGGAATCCTTATATCTACCTGGTGGGAATGGTATGGACATTTTGGAAAACAGTTTAGCAGTTTCTTAAAAGGCTACAGAGTTATCTATCATAGGACAGTAATTCTACTTCCACCTAAAGAGAAAGGACAATATATGTCCACACAAAATCTTGTACATAATTATTCATAGCAGCATTATTCACAATGGCAAACAAAGTGGAAACAACTACATATCTGTCCATTGATAAATGAAGAAATAAAATGTGTTATATATCCGTACAATAGAATGTTATTCAGCAATAAAAAGGATGGAACTATTGAAACATGCTACAACAATGGATGAACTCTGAAAACATTACGCTGACAGAAGACAGTTACAAAAGAACCACATATTGTATGATTTCTATCTATATAAATTGCACAGAATAGGCAAATATATAGTGATAGAAAGTCTATCTCTATAGACACAGAGATTAGTGATTGGAGGTTGAAGGGAAAAATGGAGTGTATGCCAATGGATAAGAGATTTGTTTCGGGGATTATGAACAGGCTGCAAAAGTAAATTAGGTGATGGTTGTACAATTCTGTAAATATACTAAAAATGAATGGAAATATACTAAAAACCAATGAATTGTACACTTTAAATGAGGCTGAAGTGGGAGGATCACTTGAACCCATGAGTTCAAGACCAGCCTGGTGGGCAACATAGCAAGACCCTGTCTCTACAAAAAAGTAAAGGCAGAAGGAAAGAACAAACAAGTGTATTGAGTTTTCAAAGTGTGGACAAGTTGTGTATGAATAGCATTTACAATGTACAGAAGCTGCAGAGCTGGGGAGTGATTGGGGGGAGGTGGCAGGCAAGTCATGACAGCTGAGGCTAGGTAGGTTGTAAAGTAGTAGGAAAGACATTTTAACAGCTTCTCTATTAAATTTTACACACAGAGAACTTTTTTTTTTTTAATCCAGCTAATGCTTAAAAAGGGACAAATAAGAGGCTATTGTTAACCCTTTGTTAAATCATGTTACTTGCACAGTACTTAAAGTATACATATTGATCTAAGGGAATGGATTATTTGTGTTTAGAAAGCACAATCTCGACAAATGAATGGAAGTTATAGGAATACAGATTTGGACTCCCCCTTGGGCTCTCCCGTCACCTTTTAAAACAGTACATCACAATAATCAAGATGGTTGAATCTTGAAATAGGGCTATGTCATTATCATTATCAATGTACCACTTCCCTTTAAATCCCTATTAAGAGGACTAAACGAAATTCTACATATGTCGTTCTTCTTAAACACTGTTTCTGTCTGGAGAAACATTTAATTTCCATGCAGTTTAATTATACATGATAAGTAATAGCTTGCAGGCTGTCCTTTACCAGTCTGGCCAACATGGTGAAACCCCATCTCTACTAAAAACACAAAAACTAGCCGGATATGGTAGCAGGTACCTACAATCCCAGTTACTCTGGAGGCAGAGGTTGCAGTGACCTGAGATTGTGCCACTGCCCTCCAGCCTAGGTGACAGAATGAGTCTCTGTCTCAAAAAACAAACAAACAAACAAACAAAAAGCTTGCTATCTATCAACTTAAGTTTTTGTTTGTTTGTTTTGGAGATAGGGTCTTGCTCTGTTGCCCAGGCTGGAGTGCAGTGATAAAATCATGGCTTACTGCAGCCTCGACCTCCTGGGCTCATGTGATCCTCCCACCTCAGCCTCCCAGTTAGCTAGGACAACGAGCAACCAGGCCTGACTAATTTTTTAAAAAAATTTATAGAGACAGGGTCTCGCCATGTTGCCCTGGCTGGTCTCAAACTCGTGGGTTTGAGCAATCCTCCTGCCTTGGCCTCCCAAAGTGCTGGGATTATAGGCGAGAACCACCACACCCAGTCCAATTTAAGTTTTAAGACAACATAAACAAAAATAATAATGACAGAAAGCCAAATATTACAGTACTCCTCATTATAACATACTTTCTTTCAGCACAAGCTAAGAAATACCAAATACAGTAACCACAGGCATCTCAAAAAGTTAGTATTAAAAATGTGCTGAACTCAGGACTACTATTCAGCAATTTAAAAATAAAGTAAAAAACTGACATATGCAATAATATGAGTGAATCTCAAATGCTTTATGCTGAAATAAGCCTTACAGCAGTACCTACAATATTTCATTTATGCGAAGTTTTTAGAACAGGCAATAGCAATTTATGGTAGGAAAAAATTAATAGTGGTTCTTGTGGTAAAGGGCTAGAAGGGGTAGGAACTGACTGGAAAGGGCCTTGAGGGAACTTTCCAGGGTGATGGTAATATTGTATATATAATAGGAGTTTGGGTTACTACAGGTGCATCCTTTGTTCAAACTTATCAAATGGTACACTTAAGATTTATATATTTTACTGTCTTTAAATATTACCTCAAAACCTCCACAATTTTAAAATATTGAGCTCTAATTAATGACATGCACGCTAAAGCATTAAGTGTACTGATATGTGCAACTTAATTTGAAATTCATGAAAAATAAGATGGACTGTTGATGGAGAAATGGCTGAAAAGATGTATTGATAAGAGATAAACCAAGTATGGTTAACTGGAATTAGGTGGTGGATGTACGGGTATAAAATTCTTTCAACTTGTCTGTACGCTTTGAACTTTTCATAATAAAAAGTTAAAGAAATAAAACATGGATGTATGGGGGTAAAATGAGCTAACACTGATCAGGATCCATTAATAATCAAGGTTCAATCCTGGAAAACAGCTATTCTTATTGTCTTAAATAAACAAACAAAAAATTTGTGTTTTTCTCTCTCTGTTTGAAATTGAACCAAAGCTAGACCATGAATCACTAAAAGAAAGGAAACAAATTTCAAAATATTGTGGATAAACTTTATAAGGCTTTTCACTAATAGACCTTTCAAATAACCGAAAATATACAATGCAAACTGGAATAAACCATTGAGTTATAAGTATATCTGCCTTGGTAAATAACTAATATGACATATTATAAAATGGAGGGCTGAGTGTGGTGGCTCATACCTATAATCCGAGCACTTTGGGAGGCTGAGGTAGGGGACTGTTTGAGGGGTTTGAGACCAGCCTGGGAAACGTAATGAGACATTGTCTCCACAAAAAATCGAAAAATTAGTGGGGCATGGTGGCACATTCCTGTAGACCCCACTAGGAGGCTGAGGTGGGAGGACTGCTTGAGCTGAGAAGGGTGAGGCTGTAATGAGTCATGAGTGAGACACGGCACTCCAGCCTGGGTGACAGAGGGAGACTGTGTCTCAAAAAATAAATGCATAAATAAATAAAATAAAATGAAGTTCCTGGATTACTATGCAATACCTAAAATTTCCAGTTCTTTAAAACAAAATTAATCTAACTACTTTTCTCCAATATTTTTATTACACTATAAATGATTATTCCTTCCAATTATTAAAAAAAGTATTATAAATAATTATAAAATAAAAGTACATAGAAGACTAGATAAATCATCCTAACACCACTAATACTGGTTATAAGGGCAGTATATCATCAATTTTTTTCCCTGAATGTCTAAATATTCTTTTTTGAACTTTCCCCCATATATAAGTATGTAAAGATATTTGTGTAAAAAATAGAATAAATTTATATATACAATTTTATATCTTTTTTTCTTTTTTTTGAGACAGGCTCTTACTCTGTCACTGAGGCTGGAGTGCAGTGGCATGATCATAGCTCACTGTAACCCAAAACTCCTGGGCTCATGTGATCCTCCCACCTCAGCCTTCAAGTAGCTAGGACTAGAGATGTGCCACCACTGCTGACTGACTTTTTTAATTTTTTTGTAGAGATGGGTCTCATTATGTTGCCCAGGCTGGTGTCAAATTCCTGGCCTCAAGCAGTCCTCCTGCCTTGGCTTCCCGAAGTGCTGGGATCACATATGTATCACTTTTTACAAATGAAGCTTATATAATGAGAAATTACAATATTATTAAGGCTATTGATACATACTGCTTTCCAAAATAAGTGTACATAGCAATTTGAATTCCACCAATAGTATGTAATAGCATTTGTCAAAGTTCAGTATTATTATTTTTAATCTTCACCAATTTAACATACTATAAAATTATATTTTGTTTAATTATGTATCTCTTTGATTTCTAGTGAACTTGGACATTCTTTTTTTTTGTTTTGTTTTAATGAGACAGAGTTTCACTCTGTCACCAGGCTGGAGTGCAGTGGCGCGATCTCGGCTCACTGCAACCTCCGCCTTCCAGGTTCAAGCAATTCTCCTGCCTCAGCCTCCCGAATAGCTGGGGCTACAGGCGCCCGCCACCACGCCCAGCTAATTTTTTGTATTTTTAGTAGAGATGGGGTTTCACCATGTTGGCCAGGATGGCCTCGATCTCTTGACCTCGTGATCTGCCCGCCTCGGCCTCCCAAAGTGCTGATATTACAGGTGTGAGTCTCCACGTCCCGCCACTTTCTTTCAAAAATATATTGACCATCTATTTTTGGGGTTCATGTGTGAATTATCTATTCATGTCTTTTGATCTTGCATTTAATACCTAGATATTCCTGATATATTAATTGATCTGGCCATTGCTGCCCTAAGCAGAAACTCCACTTGAGTACTATCTTCTCTTTTCTTAGGCCCATGTCGCGGCGCCTTATTACCTACTCTGAAGTCTCTAACCTGCATAGGAAAACATGTACACCCAATGGTGAACTTTTATCAACCAATATTCTGGTGCTATGATACCAGGCTTCACTGTTTTATTCCTGACTTTAATAGAATGTTAGGTATGGTGTTGGCTGTTAATTTCAGATAAATATTTCTTATTAAATATCCATCTATTATTAGTTTACTAAGTCTTTTTCATCTTCCTTCTAATATTTTAAATCATATATACAAGCTTAGATTAGAGCTACTTTGGTCATGAGACATTGTTCTTCAATAATACTATTATTATTTCTCTAAAGGTTTTAAAAAACTCATTTATTCAACAGGGAGACTCTTTGGGGAAAGCAAACATACACTTTAATCTTTGACTTGGCATTATTATGGCCATTGAAAAATATATTTTCTAATTTTTTATAGTTCCAAGCCAACAACTTCATATTCTCCAAGAAAAAAAAGCTCTGATGTCTTTTAATATAATAAATATGATGTCACAAAAGAAAAACAATCTCTCAATTCATTAAAATCTACTCCATCTTGTCAGAAAGAAAAATTATTTATGGAAGAAAGTAATTCTAACCCTATATGGACTTTGGATTTTAAGACTAATAACAGGTTATATTAAAGCTTCAAGGTAAATGTGCTTCTTTAGATTAAGCCACAATTCTTTTCCAGGAGAAGAAAATGACTTTTGTGTTCCAAATGTCCTAATGTACAAGAAGAGTTTGGAAAAATTAGCCTCTTTTATTAAGAATCTACCATATTTCAATATGAAGTATTTTAACTACAGAGCATTTCTTCAAATACCAGGATGCCTATTGTGTAACTTCTTAACAATCCACTTTATAACTCAGAAACAAATAATCAGGTACTTTCATCACAGTTGGTAAACTGGTAAAACCTGTTGATAAGTTTTATCAAGTATGAGAACTAAACCTATTATACACAGTCGTGCAGATGGATTTTTAAAATCACATACAAAAGTAGTTTTATTTATATTTACATTTACTATTTTAGTACTGCTGAAAAAATAGGTTTTTACTATAATTGAAAAACTTAGTCTCAGATCCTTGAAAATTACATGGCACTTTAAGAACCAAATGCATCAGAAAATGGACCAGTTGTCAACTAATAACAGTATTAGGTAATTTAAATATTTATTGAACAACTACTGTGTACTAGGTCACTGACAGGAATAGCAAAATATTAAAGTATAATTTTTTTAAAGGACATGGATATATAAGTTTAAGTATTTATGTTTATATATGCTTACATCTGCATTGTTTTTATAAACATCCATTATTAATAATAACTGACTCTGAGGAGCAGAATGTACATTTTTCACTACATATTTCTCTTTGTATTATCTGAACTTTTTGTTTTTATTTTTGGTATTTTCCCCCATAGTTACACTTAATATGTACCTCAATAGGGGGACTTTATAATTTAAAAATCATGAAAGTATCCAATTCACAATTAAATGGAAAAAAATCAAGCAATTCGCTTTATATTACAATTCTTTCAGTAAAGATGATTTATTGAACCATGCTTAAAAAAATCTGTCATGAGAAAGAAATATGTAATTATAAATTAAATAAATATAAAGATACTGCTAATGAAAGACTTACTTTAAAAGTAATTCTATTTAAACCTGAGGTTGTGTGTAAACATTTTAAAATGTTATTCATAGGCCGGGCGCGGTAGCTCACGCCTGTAATCCCAGCACTTTGGGAGGGTGAGATGGGCGGATCACGAGTTCAGGAGATCGAGATCATCCTGGCTGAAACGGTGAAACTCTGTCTCTACTAAAAATACAAAAAATTAGCTGGGCATGGTGGCACGCGCCTGTAGTCCCAGCTACTTGGGAGGCTGAGGCAGGAGAATCGCTGGAACCCGGGAGGCAGAGGTTGCAGTAAGCTGAGATCTGCACTCCAGCCTGGGCAACAGAGCATGTCTCTGCCTCAAGAAAAGAAAGAAAAAAAGAAAAAAAAAGTTATTCACTTAAGGAGGGATCTCAGAGATGTATGTCAAAGAAAGAGCCTATAAGCCTACTTCTAAAATATGAAAGTTAAAAAAATATAAGACTATAAATTTTCTACTTTGGAAATAATGTAAAATTCATTCAATACTAATGAAAACTTTCTTTTATGTGGGCATTGTATTTATAAACACCAGAGTAAAACCACAAAGGTACTCTGCCTCCTCCCACTCAAGGTCACTTCTGAAATTATCTGGAAGGCCTAGGTATACTAGTAACCTTGGTGATAAAGAAAAGAAAGATGTGAAACACTTTACAATACACGTGATACACCAGAAGAGAAAGGCTAATTTCTGGATAGACCAGGATCTTGGTCTATCTTTTCTTTAAAAAAAAAAAGTTGGGGACAGCCTTTTACTTTTAGCAACTGCAGCACTCACATTTATATTTTCCTGATCCTCAATTCTTCTCCAATGATGGGGTTAATTTTTCACTGACCCCTATGTCCAAAATATTTGAGAGTTAAAAGGAATTTTTAAGATAGTACAATCCCCTCACTTTAACAGATGAGAGAACTGAAGTTATGTACTTATGCAGTATTTACTAAGCTATAGTGAGGAGTACAAAGATAAAACTTCGGTAAAACTTTGTCCTTGTCTTAAGGAAGCTTATAAATCATTGGAATTAAGTCATATACATGGATAACAATAATACAATTGGCTTACTTTATCTTAAAGGTTAAAAAATTAATCTGTGAGCAAGCCAGAAGAAGAATTCAAGCCTCCCAGTTTGCAGCCCATTGTCTTTTTCTCTCTGTCACAAGGTTTCAGAAAGAGGGGAACTTCAAAGTCAAGATTTAAACTTGGGAAGAAACTTACATGCTAAAACTTTACTGACAAGCTATTCACTTAAAATTTCTATAATACAGGATGACTTTATCATATGAAAAGCTATTAGTAAAGAGAATGATTACTGTTAATGCTGACAACAATAGTAATTATTATTAACATTCTTTTTGACCACTTATTCTGTGCCAGATACTTTACACAGATAACCTTTCATAACAACCCCATGCTAAAGGAGTCATTACCATCTGCATTTTACAGTAAAGGAAACAAAGACTATCCAGAGTCATGCAATGAGGGAGTGGCAGAATACAAATATGAACTCAAGCTCTCCAACAGCAAAGCCTGAGCTCTAAACCATCGGTTCTCTTGAACAATATGTAAGAGCATCCAGGTTCTCATCGCCTAGATTCCAGGTAAGTTGGGTTTGATACTGTGAATGGCCTCAGAAACACAGCCTTGATGGAATCTTGCTCAGACAGAGTTGAGGAAATCGGATATAAAGTAAAAGGTTAATTTTCACAAGAAAATATTCCCTACTTATAAATGTATAGGAAACGACTACCTAAAGATCAATTCTTTAACATAACTTCAATATTTACTGAAAGCTTGTATCCCAGGCACAATATTAAGTACTGGTGATACATAGATAAATTTTCTATAAACTGTCTACCTTAGGCATTTGTGCTAGGCATGAAAGAGGACAATATAAGACCTACAAGCTAACATCTTAAAAAAAATCTAGTCAGCTAAAACATCTACACACAAACATTTCAATAATATTATTAAGAGTTAATTAGGGACACATGTTCACAGGTCTGTATATAATTAATTTCCATAAGTGGAACAGACAAAAAAACCCCTCAAGTTCAGAAGATTTAGAGATCACTATGGGCTGGAGAAGCTTTTGGGAAAGGAAGGAATATAAACAGGACCTTCCTTTAAGGATGCACAGAATTTAGAAAAAATATGGAACAGAGGACAAGTATTCCACGAGAAGAAAAATAATGTGGACAAGGGCGCCAGGCAAGAAAACATAATATTAATATAAATATAATAAATATAAATATTCAAGAAAATATAAGGCATGTTTCAAGGGAAAAATGAAGAAACAATGTGAGTAGAATAAAGGTTTTGCATATGGACAACACGGTTGAAAGGGCAGGAAGAAGCAAAACTAAAGGGATAACTTTATTATACATAGCCACAATAAAATATTTTAAAGCCACTTTTATACTTTAACAAATACACCATACAAAAATAGAAGAAATTTAAAAATTCCTAGTGAGGTTTATACATTTTTTTTCTGTCATATATATTTTTTATTACTAAAAAAGTTTTGAAAAACTTGTTTTGGACAGGAGGAAGCAATTTTATTTAAAAGACTTTAGCTAGAATGACAAGAATGAATAACTCTTTAAAATCAAGTCAGAGTAAGAATGGAGGAAGAGATTAAAGCTATAGGATAAGGCTAAAACTGACGGTATAAATGTGAGCTAAAGTCTGAACTAAGGGAGCACATAAGCACACACTCATAGGTGGTTAGAAGGAACAGAAACGTCAACAATACTATCTTGAGCAATCTTACCCACCCACAACAGGACTAGCTGGTTTCAAAAACAAACGAATATTATTTCTGACGGCTGAGGATTTTTGACTTCATAGGTGAGAAAATCTGGAAGGCTACACCCATGATTGCAACTGTGTTCTACTCCTCCTTAAGGTTTTGTCATGCTCCGTGACTACATCAGAAACTTACAAGTAGCCATGCAGCAAACCCTGAAGATTAAAAAAAAAGAGAGCACAAGCTAATTTGGCCTTGTTAGTTTATTTCACGCAGAGGGACAGTTGATGACTATATCTGGCTGCCAGCTGAGGTTTAGTTGATCCTGGGCTTTGCCCAGATATCCTACAATCACATGTAGGATGTGAATATCCTAATTTTGATTAAGTTTAATGCTACACAGTGTGGGTGCCTTGATGAAATGAAGTGATGCTTTAGGCGGATTATTCATCTGTGACTTAGTGTGGTGCTATGGTTTGTCACTCTAATTATTTTTCAATGATCAATTTTGTACTACCTGGCTTGCCTTCTGCATTAAGAAGTGATTTACCCCAGGTGAAAGAGCTAGTAAGTGGCAGAGACAGAATTGAAGATCAGACATTGGTACAAGTCCAGTGGTCTTCAAACAATAGGCTGAAATCAAAATTATAGTTGGTGGCCGGGTGCGGTGGCTCAAGCCTGTAATCCCAGCACTTTGGGAGGCCGAGACGGGTGGATCACGAGGTCAGGAGATAGAGACCATCCTGGCTAAAGTGGTGAAACCCTGTCTCTACTAAAAAAATACAAAAAAATGTAGCCGGGCGAGGTGGCGGGCGCCTGTAGTCCCAGCTACTCGGGAGGCTGAGGCAGGAGAATGGCGTGAACCCGGGAGGCGGAGCTTGCAGTGAGCCGAGATCACGACACTGCACTCCAGCCTGGGTGACAGAGCGAGACTCTGTCTCAAAAAAAAAAAAAAAAAAATATATATATATAAAATATATATAGTTGGTATAGTCTGGCACAGACCTACTGTTGTTTTATCAGTCACAAATGTTTCCACAGCTACTCTGATGAAGCCCTTATTTCTCTATTTGTTCACACCAATATGAGATGTCTGTCCTGTATCTTACTATAATCTAAACATATCACCTCTAGGGCATTCTTCTTGATCCCGCTATCTTTCGCTGAATCTTGGTAAATACCATTGCTATATCCAATTGTAACGGGTATTCAATTCTCAGAAATCTATGAGGAATCTATTCTTAAAGAAAATTAATCAGTTTACAGTCAACTTGTTCAGGTTTTCCTATATAGATTTCCTTAGTTTGTAGAAACTAAGTATACCATAGATGTGAAGTTTTTCAACTGATATTTGTAATTCAGATATAAGTACTGTGTATTTTTAGACAAGGCTGGGAGGCTGGGAGCTGCAGGACAGGGTGGAACAGCACAGTTAAAAGCTAAATTAAAAACAAATACACAAAATTTAATTTTTGACTGAAAAATGCCAAACCACCAATCTAGGTTTTTAATAAACATTTTGAAGTTCCAGCTCTAACTTGCTTGTTTGAAAAGGAGAAAGTAAAATTTTAATTTTTCACAGAAATAAGGTTGGTTTTCCCACATTAATACCCTTATCTTGCTTCCTTTTAGAGTACCACAAGAGGCTAAAATGTCATATTGTATTTTTGCAACTACTCCAGTGGAATCACCCTATTATATGGTAAGCAGATGATGGTAAGCAGGGAGTTCCCAGATGATGTTTTAAACATTAAAAATACAAGACCTATTATCTTTCTTTCACCTGTACTTCCTTTTCCTTTTCTTACTCAGGATAGAGTCTAAATATAGTCAAATAATAAAGTTACTATTTATTCAAAATTTTAACCATCCTTGAGGGTCAAACTTAACTTTTACTTTCTCCACAGGCCCATTTCATTTCCACAATCAACGAAGGTTTTTCTACATCAGAATGTTTACATTCTGTAAACATTTTCTTTGCCATAGGAGACTATTCTCAAATTATTTCAGGTATTAGTCTTACCTCTCCATCAAGAACATAAGCTCAAAGACATGCATTAAACTTTTAGATCACTGCAATCCTTAACTTATCACAATGTTTAATAAATATATCGATGTAAAAATACCGAATACCAACTATATTCAGGCCACCATGCCAAGCAGGGATGATATCTAACTAAATTTCCACAGAAATAAATTTGAAACAATTGGAAAGACATAGGAAAGAAAAATGACAGTTACACAGTAGATATATTTAGGAATGTCTATGGCCCAGAGAATAGTGGAAAGTCTAATTCAGGTAAAAGCAGTGAAGTTAATAAATTTTAGAAATGTTGTGATGGGGCCGTGCGCAGTGGCTCACGCCTGTAATCCCAGCACTTTGGGAGGCCGAGGCAGGTGGATCACTTGAGGCCAGGAATTCAAGACATGCCTGGCCAACATGGCAAAATCTAATCTCTACCAAAAACACAAAAATTAGCCAGGCATGGTGGTAGGGGCTTGTAATCCCAGCTACTGAGGAGGCTGAGGCACCAGAGTCACTTGTACCCAGGAGGCAGAGGTTGCAGCGAGCCGAGATTGCGCCACTGCACTCCAGTCTGGCCGACAGAGGGAGACTATGTCTCAAAAAAAAAAAAAAAAAAAAAGAAAAAAAAAAGGAAAAAAAAAATATTGCGCTGGTGTTTTCTCTCTCAGAAAGCAGAGAAAACACTAAATCCAATCCCAACTTAACAGAGGGGAACTACTTTATAAAGTAGAAGGGATGAAAACTTTGTAAGAAAGCAATCGTGACATCTTACATCTTAGTGTTGGCGATACTAGGAAAGGAACACTGGGCATAGTTGGATATATGCTCTCAGAGTTCTGAGAAACGATAGGTCGGATCATGAAAGGAAGATTTTAGGTCAGGCACGGTGGCTCACGCTTGTAATCCCAGCACTTTGGGAGGCCGAGGTTGGCGGATCACATGAGGTCAGAAGTTTGAGACCAGCCTGGCCAACGTGGTGAAACCCGGTCTCTACCAAAAATACAAAAATTAGCTGAGTGAGGTGGCGCACGCCTGTAGTCCTAGGTATTCGGGAGGCTGAGGTAGGAGAACTGCTTGAACCGGAGAGGTGGAGGTTGCAGTGAGCCAAGATTGCACCACTGCACTCCAGCCTGGCCACAGAAGGAGACTCCGTCTTAAAAAAAAAAAAAAAAAAAAAAAAAGGAAGATGATTTTGGAAGGCTACAAGCTCACAAGTGAAATGATTACATTCAAACATAAATGCCTACCTCCTGATTAGCTGCCTTATAAAAATTTGAAGGCATAGTAAAAGAAATCTATCACCAAAAGGCATGTTAGTTGCCCTCTCCACTTGATCGCATTACATCTCTATTGTGCAAAGAACTGGGTTAATCTTAAGAAATTACAGTCTAATTTTGATTAGAGCCCTAATGCTTCAAACAGAAAAAGCGTTACTCTTGCTAAGTTACTATAACCTGCTCAGTGTTAATCAATGTCATTACCACAATTTTTATCTTGCATTGTAACTAGAAAACAAAGTAATTACTGAATAGAAGCTATCCTGGCTCACCTGGCAGAAATACAGGGTACATACATGCACACACACAGAGTGTGTGTATATTCCAGCAAATAATATTCCATATAAAAGATCTAATTGGTTCATCGTGTAAATTTAGTAGGAACATTACAATGATGCTACAAGAATTTATCCAAAACTGAGGTTTCCTTAGAATATCTCTTAAAAGTAATTTTATTCAGTTAATAGAAATTCTATTGAAAATATCAAACTTATAAAGCTATATATCCTGTTCATATTTGAATGTTTTATAAATATGGATTATTCTTATAATCAAGAAAAAAAATTAAACAGTATGAAGACTTCTTAAAGTATGTTTAAAAGCACAACTGTATTACAGTATTAACTCAAGTCAACAGTTTTAGGGAAATAATTCACTAAATCTAAAATTATAAAGGTTAATAATAAGATTATATTGTTCTTAAACATCATTAAATAAAGAAAATCACTTTTTATTATACATTTATTGTTCTGAAGTATTCTGAATTTTCAGATCAGACACATATCAAAAACACATATACAAAAACAAATCAAAATAATGTTTTAGATAATCTATACTACCAATCTTTAAACCGTTTACAATTGGCCAACAAGTGCTTATTATTATAAAATCACACCCAAGTAGTATCAATCGACATGCTAAAACTGAATATATAGAGGACCTCTAAAAATAGGCAGTAGCCCTGTCCTAGACAATATAATTTGTATGATCAGGAGCTTTGCTGAAATCTTCCGAATACAGTACTGAGCACAGTTTTATACAAGTATTTTAAAACTGTACTAAAGTTTGTACTATAAATGTCTGCATGTTTATAGGAGGAATATTTAAGAAATATTTCTTTTCTCCTTTATGATACCTTCATTAAAATACAGTTCCTGCCATCATAGACCTAATTGTAAAAGTCGAAAGTATAAAACTTGTAAGAGAAAATCTTTGCAACTCTGGGGTAGGCAAATATTTCTTAAAAGGAGATACAGAACATAAATTATTAAAGAAAAAAACAGTCAATTGGATTTGACGAAATCAAAAGCTTTTGTTCACAAGACACACTGGTTTTTGTTTTTTTTTTTTTTTTGATACAGGATCTCGTTCTTTCACCCAGGCAGTGCAGTGGTATCATCATGGCTCACTGCAGCCTCGGCCACCTGGGCTCAAGCGATCCTCCTATCTGAGCCTCTCAAGTAGCTGGGATCACAGGCATAGGCCACCACGCACGGCTAATTTTTGTATTTTTTTTTTTTGTAGTGATGGAGTTTTGTCATGTTGCCCAGGCTGGTCTCACACTCCTGGGCTCAAACCATCTGCTCACTTCATCCTCCCAAAGTGCTGGGATTACAGGTGTGAGCCACTGCGCCTGGTCTGAGACACATCATTAAGAAAATACAAAAGCAAATCAGACTGGAAGAAAATATTCGCAAAATTCACATTTGATAATGGACATATAGAGAACTCTTACAACTCAATAATGAAACAAAACCAACATGTAAACAACCTAATTTTAAAAAGGGCAAAATAATATCCCTGATGAACATCAATGCAAAAATCCTCAATAAAATACTGGCAAATCGAATGCAGCAGCACGTCAAAAAGTTTATTCACTACAATCAAGTTGGTTTCATCCCTGAGTTGCAAGATTGGTTCAACATACACAGATCAGTAATGTAATTCATCACATAAACGGAACTAAAGACAAAAACTACATGATTATCTCAACAGATGCAGAAAAGGCCTTTGATAAAATTCAACATTCCTTTATGTTAAAAACTCTCAATACACCAGGTATTGAAAGAACACACCTCAAAATAATAAGAGCCATATATGACAAACCCACAGCCAATATCATACTGAATGGGTAAAAGCTGGAAGCAATCCCCTTGAAAACCAGCACAAGACAAGGATACCCTCTCACTACTCCTATTCAACATGGTATTGGAAGTTCTGGCCAGGGATCAGGCAAGAGAAAGAAATGAAGGGTATTCAAATAGGAGGCGAGGAAGTTAAATTGTCTTTGTTTGCAGATGACATAATCCTGTATCTAGAAAACCCCATTGTTTCAGCCCCAAAACTTCTTAAGCTGATAGGCAACTACAGCAAAGTCTCAGGAAACAAAATCAACGTGCAAATATCACAGGGATTCCTACACACCAACGACAGACAACCAGAGAGCCAAATCATGAATGAACTCCCATTCATAATTGCTACAAAGAGAATAAAAGACCTAGGAATGCAGCTAACAAAGGAAGTGAAGGACCTCTTCAAGAACTACAAACTACTGCTAAAGGAAATCAGAGACAACACAACAAATGGATGCTCATGGATAGGAAGAATCAATATCATGAAAATGGCTACACTGCCCAAAGTAATTTATAGATTCAATGCTATTCCCATTTAACTACCATCGACATTCTTCATAGAATTAGAAAAAACTTTTAAAATTCCTATGGAACCAAAAAAGAACCCATATAGCCAAGACAATCATCAGCAAAAAGAACAAAGCTGGAAGCATCACGCTACCTGACTTCAGACTATACTACAAGGTTACAGTAATCAAAACAGCATGGTACTGGTACAAAAACAGACACAGACCAATGGAACAGAAGAGAGCACTCAGAAATAAGACTGGATACTTTGACATCTGATCTTAGACATCTGATCTTTAACCATCTGATCTTTGACAAACTTGACATAAACAAGCAAAGGGAAAAGAATTCCCTATTTAATAGAATGCTGGGAGAACTGGCTAGCTATATGCAGAAAATTGACACTGGACTCCTTCCTTACAACTTACACAAAAATTAACTCAAGATGGATTAAAGACTTAAATGTAAAACCCAAAATTATGAAAACCCTTGAAGAAAATCTAGGCAATACCATTCAGGACATAGGCACGGGCAAAGATTTCATGCCAAAAATGCCAAAAGCAATTGCAACAAAAGTAGAAATTGGCAAATGGGATCTAATTAAACCTAAGAGCTTCTGCACAGCAAAATAAACTATCAGAGAGAACAGACAACCTACAGAATGGGAGAAAATGTTTGCAATCTATCCATCTGATAAAGATCTAACATCCATAGTCTACAAGGAATTTAAACAAATTTACAAGAAAAAACAAATAATCCCATTAAAAAGTGGGCAAAGGACATGAACGAACATTTCTCAAAAGAAGACATTCACACGGCCAACAAGCATATGAAAAAAAGCTCAACACCACTGATCATTAGAGAAATGCAAATCAAAACCACAATGAAATGCCATCTTAGGCCAGTCAGAATGGTGATTATTAAAGTCAAGAAACAACAGACACTGGAGAGGTTGCAGAGAAATAGGAACGCTTTTACACTATTGGTGGGACTGTAAAGTAGTTAAACCATTGTGGAAGACAGTGTGGCAATTCCTCTAAGACCTAGAACCAGAAATACCATTTGACCCAGCAATCTCATTACTGGGTATATGCCCAAAGGAATGTAAATCATTCTATTATACAGATACACACATGTATATCTTCATTGCAGCACTATTCACAATAGGAAAGACATGGGAATCAACCCAAATGCCCATCAATGATAAACTGGATAAAGAAAATGTGATACATGTACACCATGGAATACTATGCAGCCAGCCATAAAAAGCAACAGGATCATGTTCTTTGTAGGCACATAGATGGAGCTGGGAGCCATTATCCTCAGCAAACTAACACAGGAACAGAAAACCAAACACCACATGTTCTCATTTATAAGTAGGAGCTGAACGATGAGAACACATGGACATGGGGGATGACGGGGAGAGCATCAGGAAAAATAGCTAATTTTCCTGCTATTAGGAAATATTAGCAGGCGTAATATCTAGGTGATGGGTTAATCTGTGCAGCAAACCACTATGACGCATGTCTACCTATGTAACCAACCTGTACACCCTGCACATGTACCCTGGAAGTTGAAGGGGAAAAAAAGAGAGCAAAAGATTGAATAGGCATTTCATAAAAAATAGGCATTTCATAAAAAACTAAAGGCATAGGAAAAGGACCTCAAAATCATTAGTCATCAGGGAGAAAGGAATTAAAGCCACGATAAGATACTGCTAAAATTCTTACTAAAATGACAGATTAAAAACCCTGAAAATACCAAGTGTTTAGGAGATGTACAGAAACTGGAACTCTTATACATTGGTGGCGGAAATTTTAAATGGTCCATTTTGGAAAACAATTTGGCAGTTTCTTACAAAGACGTAAATGGGAGCTTTCTTTATAATAACACAAAACTGGAAAAAACACAAATGTCTGAAAAAACACAAATGTTTTTATCCCCCCCTTTCAGGGATAAAACCAAAAAGGAATGATCTAGAAATACACACAAAGACACAGATGACTTTTAAAAACATTCTGAGCAAAAGAAGGCAGACACACAAAAAAATACGTTCTATGATTCTATTTACATGGAATTTTAGAACTGGCAAAACTTATCTACAGAAGTAGTTCTCAACTGGGGAAATTATGCCCTCCCCTTCCCTGGGCAATGCTGGAGACATTTTTGGTTGTCATAACTGGGGTGGCATAGGTATGGGGGTGGTTGCTACAGGGATCTGGTGGGTAGAGGTCAGGGATGCTGTTAAACATTCTATAATACACAGGCCAGCAGCCACGGCAAAGCATTACCAGGCCCAAAATGTTGAGAGTGCCCAGGCCCAGGTTGAGAAATTCTGTTCTAAGTGATCAGTGGTGGTTTAGATGGAAGTAAGGATATTGAATGAAGGAATTCTGGGGATAATAAAAATGCTCTACATTTTATTTTATTTTTATTTATTTATTTATTTATTTTTGAGATGGAGTCTCGCTCTGTTGCCCAGGCTGGAGTGCAGTGGCACGATCTCGGCTTACTGCAACCTCCGCTGCCTGGGTTCAAGCAATTCTCCTGCCTCAGCCTCCCATGTAGCTGGGATTACAGGTGCCCACCACCACGCCTGGCTAATTTTAGTAATTTTAGTAGAGAAGGTATTTCACCATGTTGGCCAGACTGGCCTCGAACTTCTGACCTTGTGATCTGCCTGCCTAGGCCTCCCAAAGGGTTGGGATTACAGGCGTGAGCCACCACACCCTGCCGATGTTCTGTATTTTAATTGTGGTAGTGACTGACTTGTCAAAACTCACCAAATTGCATACACTTAAAAAGTGTAAATTTTACTGTATGCAAATTTTACATCCAAGTTGATGCTAAAAACTATAATGCCTGTATAAAACTATGTTAAACAGTTTAATCCATTTTTTGTTTTTTAAAATACATGCACAGAAAAGACTGGTAAGGCAACTACCATTAAAGACAGGAAAAACCAATACCATTTGTGGGATTATGGATAATTTTGAATTTTTTGCCCTGTTGTTCATTTGCTTAGTATTAACTAAAAATTTAATAACCTTTATGTGTACACACACACACAGAGACAGACACACACACATATATATCCAGTACCTAAAACAGGTACAGATAAATGAGGATCTTAGAAAAGCACAGGTGCACATGAATATTTAATTGTGATATTTGATCATAAGACTCTAGTTATTTCAAGAAACCATAAAAATGTGTAATGCAAAGGTACTTAGAAGTAAAGTTTTACTCTAAAACACTGCTGAACTATTTACTGAGCTCAATTATAATTCTTTCAATACAAAAGTCTGCAAGGATGAATTTTCACTAGAAACAATGCTATGATAACCCTACTAAGACAGGGTGAAAAGGTCAAGAAATTCTTTAAAATTAAATGAATAAAGTTATCAAGTAAGGAATAATCCATTTCACCGTATTAATACGGTTGAAAACATAGCAGATACAATTCAGTTATGTTCATCAACAGGCCAGGGACTGAGCAAAGCGTGAGGAATTTACTATAAAAATGTCCGTGAAGAACTGACCAATGGAGAAAAATGGCATTGCCAACAAATCACACACAAACGGGCTAAAGGCTATGACGGAGGTTTGAAGGGGGTACAATGAAAGAAGTCAAGCAACCACCTGGAGGAAGCATTTACAAAGGTGACATCTTAGCTAGACCTTGTCTGGTGAAAAATCATGAGATAATTTAGAAATCTTAGAAATAACACAAAAACCAATAAATAAATAAATAAAAATAAATAAAAACAAACACCACCACCACCACACATAACAATTTTGTTACACTGCTGTCTGATTTTTAGTCTTAAAGGTCAGCAATGAGAAAATCTTTTCCCGAAAAAGAAGATTATCCTACATATTGAGTAAGGAAATTATATCCCATATCCAAGGGGGAAATATATTTAAGATTCACCTTGATAGAAAATGCACTCCCTAAGCTTCCACCATGTCTACGTTTGACAATTTAAGTCTCTGGCACTATTCAAAAGCATAGTGATTTAAAAAAAAATCAATTAGGCTGCAGTTTAAAAATACTATATGAACACTTGTTAATATAGAATTAATATACGGCCTCATACTAAAACATCACCATACATTAGTAAGTGAATATTTTAAGATACCTCCCAAAAGGGAGACACTGGGAATCCTACATACAGTACAGTACATCTTTGACAATAAGTTTTCAAGCCATAAGAGATGCTTACAAATATGTGGGATTACTCTATGTTGCTAAAAATGATTCCAACCAGGTAAAAAGGTCAACTCCTATCTAATGCAGAGAGAAAAGCCTGCAAGGTGGTGGGATGGTGAGAAAGACTCCTGGTAGAACCTGTCTGCCTTGCTCCTTGGATTTCCTGTAATTTTGAACATTACTGAAATTAAAGCATTGAAACTGAATTACATCAACTTTATTTCAGCAGAACAAATTTTGTGCAGCAGAAAACCCAGTTTTGGCGGTGAAAAAGTCGTCCCAAAGACAAAGGGTCTTAAGTACATCTGACTTTTCAGAGACAGCAGCAATGTGTCCTATTCTTTCTCTCCTGGCTCAGACTCAAAGAACTACTGCAGGCAATTCAGGTAACACTATTTCCTGGTAGTGTGATTCAGGTAACTGGAAAAAGGAAAAAATGCTTAAAGCAATAAACTAGTATAAAAGGGAACCTTCTGGAGTCCCGTAATAGCCAGTGAACTAGAAACTCTTGATATTTTACAGATATTGACACCAATAGGGGAGCCAGGAGCCAAGTGCAACACCAGCCAAGGGTTGGAGGCAGGAAGAGAGAACAGTCACTGCCTGATCCTTTGGCTTCCACCGCAAAAGAGCGCCCCCACCCCAATACTCTCGTTCCTTAAAATGCCCCTATCCTCGGGACCCACGCAGAAATACCCCACTCCCCTACAGTAACTCCTTACAATCCCAACAACCCTGCCGGAGTGTGACAGGCTGCGTCCACTTACTGAGCTGTCCCCCGCCCGACGTTGTACTCGGTTCCCGACCTCCAGCGCCCCCAACGCCGGCTGCTCCTGGGACCCCTGGCGCCCCCATCCCCGGCGGGGTTCCACTTTGCCTCTCGAAGTTGCCTGGATTGGAGAAGTAGTCGCGCAGCCGAGGCAACTCCCGGCCACTCTCTAACAGCTCGGTATGCAGCTCCAGGGCGGTCAGCAAGTATTGATCGCGCAACAGCTGAGCAGCGATCGCATCAATTGACAATCGGGCCGGGGTCTCCCCGGTGCCCCCCAGGGCCACTGCAGCCGCCGATGCCTCCCCAGGGAGCCCTGGCCGCGCACTGCTTCCTAAGGCCACGGGATCCTGTGGCGACAGCGAGCCCGCAGAGCCAGGATCTAGGCCACTTCCGGCACCCAGCCGAAGTACTGCCCGCCGTTCCTCTGTTGCCGCTACCTCGTCATCGTCCTCATCCGAATCGCTGAGAAATGGATTCACGCCGCCACCACTGCCACTACCTCCAGGCGCCATCGCCGCCATCTTATCCTGTCAGGAGTGTGGGCGCCTCCCTGACTGGCTCCGACAGGCCGCAGCCCGAATCTTCTAGGCCTCAGGGGACACAGCGCACCTCCACAGCCCTGGCCTGACCACCTCCTTCCTCCCGACTTGAAGACAAGGAGTAGGTTCCAAGGCAGGAGATCTGGATGCAGCTGCACCTGATGCCTCAGCCTCTGCTGCACCAGCAGCCCGGCTCTGCAGGCGTCTTCCTGGTCTCCAGTATCGCGAGAACTGGAGCGTGCCCTGCCCCTCTCCCCAATCTAGCCCCGCCCCAGCCCCGCCCCAGCCCACTTCAGCTCCGCCCATCCCAGGCGCCAAATAGCCAAGATTGAAGGCCCCGCTCTCCGCTCAAAAGCAAAACTCCACCCACCATTCCTCCATGATTGGTCAGAGAAGGAAGGCGTGGATAGGACTGACGGGTGACTGGCCCGAGAATTATCGTGAGAGCAGCAGCGGCCGGGCAGGTGTTGGGGGCGTTCCGGGATTGAGGGGTGGTTGTGGTGGTGGTTTAGGGATACCCTACTGGCTATCGCTTCAGTGGGTAGAGGGGACCCCTGCCCGAGAGCTTTAATGGAGCTGGGTCCTGCCTTCGCGCTGAGGAGCCCTCGTTTTCGAGATCGGGCCTGACCGGGATAAGCTCCAGGTAAAGTTCAGGGACCAGGGCGCGGAGGGTGTCGGCGCCCAAACTGCGGTGTCGCGCCGGCGGACGCGCTGTTTCCCTAGTGCGCTGCACTTTTTCTCGCTATTTGCTGCCACTGGTGACATTTTGTCCCCACGGATAGCAAGTGCCCAGGCCTGTAGTCAGAATGTGACTTCCCTTCTTTTCCCTTCTCTGCCACATGCTTACACACTTGGGAGGCCTAGCGACAGCACGACTTCTCCGCCCCGGAATTGGTCCTGCCTGTGGGTGGGGACGGGGGCTGGAGAGACTAAACGGAAAAGGGGACGCTGAGATTGGCCTTTGCCTCGATCTGGGAACGTCCTCGAGTTGGAAAACAAATTGTTAGGTGCTCAATAAACCCTTAGGATTTAATACACGATTTACACGACAGGGACCCTTCAGAATATCAGATGCTTTCTCACCAGTAGACAGATAAGTAAACTTAAGCCAAGAGTAGTGGATATAAAATCAACTCCACGCCGGGCGCGGTGGCTCACGCCTGTAATCCCAGCACTTTGGGAGGCTCGAGCCGGGCGGATCACGAGCTCAGGAGTTCGAGACCAGCCTGACCAACATGGTGAAACCCCCGTCTCTACTAATAATACAAAAATTAGCTGGGCGTGGTGCGCACGCCTGTAATCCCAGCTACTCAGGAGGCTGAGGCAGGAGAATCGCTTGAACCCGGGAGGCGGAGATTGCGGTGAGCCGATGTCGCGCCACTGCACTCCAGCCTGGGCGACAGAGCGAGACTCCGTCTCAAAAAAAAAAAAAAAAAAAAAATCAATTCCACTAATAAGGAGTCAAAGGAATTAACATCATTTTTCTTATATCCCAAACGATTCGTTATCCACTGTCTCCTGCAACGTTTGTGACTTGTTCATTCAGCTGGAATCAAGGTTTTGGAACTTAGAACTATTTTAAAAGTTGAATGCTTCAGAGAGTTTTAATTTTTTTAATGAAACGTTAGCATATAAAGTACATATCTTAAGTTGAGAAGATCAACTTTTATCTTTTATGTTATTCCTTGATTATGATCTGAAAAGGTAAAGGATTTTCCAGTCAATACAATTAGACTGCTATTTCTTATGGCTCCTATTTTTTTCGCACACAAACGACCACTTTCGCAGGTTTTAGATTTCCTTTCTTAGTGTACAGCTTCCAGTAAATGCCGAAATGCATAGGCAGTAGTAATTAGTGCTATCAGGTAAGTGACATACTACATTCAGTGTGCAGTAGACATTCCACAGTAAAGTATCTCCCGTTACCTCCATGGAAAAATTAAAATAGAGGATTCTTACATAACCAACCTTAGGTCAGGTTATTGGTTTACATGTAAAAGTGTGCCAACAGTTAAGAGTAGGCTTTAATTTCAATTTACCCAGTCTCAGTAAACTGAAATTTTCATTTGAATGGGAATTTGCGTTTTTTAAGTTTTATTTTTGCTAGAAGTTTTTTAAAAAATAGTACCAAGAATTTAAAGTGTTTTTATAGGACATTAGTTCCCAATGTTTTAATGATAAGTAGTTTTTTGTGCCATGTATTAAAAGTAAAACATGGGGAAAAAAATCCCCCCAAATGGAATCGAAATGGCAAATACTGTATCCTGTTAGAGATTTCTTAGCAAAAGGGATTGCTGATCCGTATTTTAGTTGGGTTTTCCAGAGAGATTAAAATGGAACCAATTTCTGGAATGCAGGAATGGAGGATTAGTGAATGGCATGCGAAGGGCATAATTAGAAATGGATTGTTTATGTACAATATTTCCATCTCCCTGATTGGGAAATTGAGACATCTCCTGCATTTAAGATTCCTGAAGAGGATTATGCTTGTAAGATAGAAAAGCTTAAGTTCAGATCCCAATTCTACTCATTATTTATTGTGAGACCTTGAAAAAGTTACCTAACTTCTCAGCCTCACTTGCATTCATCTATCAAAGGGGATAAGGAAAGTACACAGAATTGAGAATGTTCTTGTCCCAGTGCCTGGTACGTGCTACACAATAACTGTTACTGTGGTCACTCATTAATTAATGAAATATTAGTATATGTTGAGAACATTTGACAAGTTTTTAAAAATAAAACTAATACCAATTGTTTTGGCAGTGCATTGAAAAAGCAATTAAGTCAGTAGGGCTGAAGGGAGTATCTTTAATTTGGAGTCTAAGTTCTAAAACACAAGTTGAAAATAGATTTAAAATGTTTCCTTAGAGACTTGTAAGAACTTGCATGTACAGAAGTTCTTCCTATACAAATCTGTAGTTTTCTGCTTTTGTTTCTGCTTCCTGTCCTATAACCTTGAACTTGATCTTGTAAGCCCATAACAAATCAACTGCCCAGTCTTCCCAGTAGCTACTTTTCTTTTCCACAATACACAGAGGTTTGGTTATTCATGAATAATGTATAAGTAACACACACTGGAATATTAATAATTACTGATTACTACTTATAATAATTTATTATTAATAGTGTTGGGAAATTTCCTTTCTACTTAGTAAGATTTTCATTAATATAGGCCCTTACAACTAATGTTTCATCTGACTAAAGCTTGTGCCTTAGCAATGAAGATGTAAAAGATGGCTGTTTTCAAAGCACGTCAATCATTTTAGTATTTAAAAAATATTTTAGGCTTTAATAGTCTTAAAAGAACCACAAGTAATGTTCTGAATAGAAGTTTTGGTTGACTTGAGGTTTTAGTAATAACTCATGTTTTATTGTTTCTCAGAGTGTGGTAAACATCCACAGATATAAACCAGATAACTTGTATTGGTACATGAATATATCTTTTTAAAATTTTAATAGTTATGTGTTTGTTTTGGAGGTATTTCTTTTTCAATAAATCTGAATAAATTGTGATTTTCTTTAAAGAGAACTATTAAGTAATATTGTTTAGTATTAAGCAATTAAACTAATTAAGATAAGTAGTTTGTGAATGCTGATGTTTTGCAATCACTGCAATTTTATTTACATTAATAGTAAATAATTTATCATAAAAGGTTTAGTTTTTTTTTTTTTTTAAGTATTGTCAATCTTCACATCTTGTTCTAGAGGAACAAAAACAGAAGCAGGGCATCCTCTAGTGGCTACAGTGCATATTGCATTTACCCTTGAAATGGTCATTCTAAGTAATTAATTCAGCAAACATTTGAGTCCTTACTAAGTGCATAGGACTCTGATGGGTGTTGGAGATGCCCCATCCTGCTGTTATGGAATTGTGGTGAAGTGACAGAGCAGACATTAATTCAAATAGTAATAGACAGAGCTATGTAATTACAAACTGAAGTAAAAGTTTTCGTTTCTGACTTAACCTGCGTAGTCCCTGAGGAAGTGATGCTTGAAATGGAATGTTAGGAGAGAGTGGAAGATAGGTTGCAAGTGCATTCTGCAGAGAGGAATTGAGCCTATGAAAGTCTTATAGCAGTGGGCTACTTGAATAAAAGAAGGGGCCAGGGACGTGAGATGTTACAAAGTAAAGGGGAGTGCTATGAGACAGGGTTAGGAAAGAAGGCAGAGGCTAGTCTATGAAAGACCTTATTAGTCACATTAAGGATTTTAGTCTTGATTAGTATGTGAAAAGGCACTGGAGAGTTTTATGCAAGGGGTAAGATGTTCAGATTTTCTTTTGAAAAAAGAAAAGCAAGTAATACTCTGGCTACATGGCAAGAAGCAGATCAGAGAAGGGTCAGAGTGTATAGGGGTGACCTATTCCTGCATTGCAGTAGTTCGCATAAGATATGGTGTACATCTTAAATTACAGAGGTGTCAGTGGCAATGAAGACAAATGAACAGATTCAAGAAACACAAAGTGGACAATTGTTGGATTAAATAAAGGGGAAGAATAGGGTGTAAAGAATGATGCCTATTTCTCAGACTTACATACTTGGTGGGAAGGTGGTGCCACCTCCTGAGATTGTGAACACTAAGGATTTAGTAGGTAGTAGACAAGGCTCATGGGAAATATTATGAATTTGGTTTTAAACCTACTCAGTTTGATTGTCTTTGAAATGTCCATGTAGATTTATAAAGGTTGGAGTTACATATGTGGATTTGGAGCTATAATTTGTTGAGACTTTTGCATAAGTGATAACTGAAGCCACGGATATGATGAAACATGCCAGGATAAAAAGTATAGAGTGAGAAGAAAAGATAGTTGAGGATGAAGTTTTGAGTAACTCCAAAATTCAATGACCAGATAGAGACTGTTCAACATTGGCCAGAGGTGTAGGTGAAAAATGAAAGCAGTAATGTTCTCAGAAGCCAAGTGATAAGAGCCTATTAAAAAGGAGAAGGCAGCCAGGCATGGTGGCTCACGCCTGTCATCCCACCACTTTGGGAGGATGAGGCAGGTGGATCACCTGAGGTCAGGAGTTTGAGACCAGCCTGGCCAACATGGTGAAACCCCATCTCTACTAAAAATACAAAATTAACTGGGCATGGTGGTACGTGCCTGTAATCCCAGCTACTTGGGAGGCTGAGGCAGGAGAATTGCTTGAACCCGGGAGGTGGAGGTTGTAGTGAGCTGAGATCGTGCCACTGCACTCCAGCTTGGGCGATAGATAGGGCGAGACTCCATCTAAAAAGAAATAAAAATAAAAAGGAGACGGCTACTGGGCCTGGCGACTCACACCTGTAATCCCAGCACTTTAGGAGGCTGAGGTGAGTAGATGACTTGAGCCCAGGAGTTCAAGACCAGCCTGGGCAACATGGCAAGACCCCTCTCTCTACAAAAAATGCAAAAATTAGCTGAATGTGGTGAAGATGCACCTGTGGTCCCAGCTACTTGGGAAGCTGAGGTGGGAGGATCACTTGAGCCCAGGAAGCTTAGGTTGCTTAGAAAATGAAGACTAAAAAATAGCTATTAGATTTTGTACTGTTAACTGTCTTTACTTTCTTATGAAGTAATGAAAATAAGGTTTAAGTTGTTTGAAATTTAGGTGGTCAGGAAATAAAAGAGGTCACATTCAGTCTTTTCAAGAAGTTTGACTGTGTGGGGAAGAAAAGGGCAATAGATGTTTAACCTTTTTTTTTTTTAATTAATACTGATATTTGTGAGATGTATCCTTTTCAGAAATATAGTATTTTATTATGAATAAACAATTTATCTGTTCCCTATGGTTAGATATTGTTTCCAATTTTTTATTATTACAAATAGCAAAAGCCAAGATTTGAATGTAAAGGTTTTTAAAACCTGTTTCTTTCTGATGTGTAATTTTATCTTAGTAAATTCTACACTAGTAGCAGTACTAACACTTGTGAGCTGGTTAAAAACATAAGCTGATGTCTACCTCACACCATATACAAATAATTATTTTTGTCTCAGAGGACACAAACTGACACAAATAAATTTTAAATAATGAAAGGTAAAAAGCAAAAATCTAAAACTATTAAAAGAATATATGTGACATAAGAACCAGGGAAGTTTTCTTCTATAGTACAAGACACAAAAGACTTACACCAGATAGGATAAATATTTGATGAATTTTACTGTATTAAAGTTGAAAATTTCATTTTAACAAAAGGCCCTATGAACAGAATTTATATATAAATGTGTGTATCTAGCTATGTATAAACATACATATACTATATAAACATACACACACATATAATTTTAAAGTACAAGTCAAAGAAAAGGTCAATAACCCTAACCCTATCTGATCAAAGGATGTGAATAGGCAATTGAAAGGAAGAGAGACCCAATTGGCCAATAAAAACATGAAAAAAAGTTCATACTCACTAGTAATCAGGCAAATACATAGTCAAATAACAAGATGCCAATTTGGCCTGTTCAAATTGTCTTAAGGTAAATATGACAGTATCAAACTGTTGCGGGGATTTAGAGATATAGAAGCTTTCGTACATTGCTGGAGGGTATCTAAATTAGTATGGACACTTTGCCAGTCACTTGTAATGTTGAAAATTTTGTTTATTAGAGCAATTCCCCTTATAGAGGTGGCTTTCAATCTTATTTGTCCATAGAATAATTTGAAATAAAACTTTCAGTACAGTTTATATACATTTAAGAATATAGATGTTTGGATACACAGGAAAAAAACACACTTTTTCAAAATCATGTACCACTTCTGAAGTACTTCATGATGTACTTTATTCTCTATTTTATCCTATTCTATTGTACTGTATTCTATTTCATTTTTTTTGAAAAAAAGGAAAGAAGGCTAAGTGCAGTCCATTAAATTATTTTGTTATGGGTTACTACTCTACAGTTTGTAAACATTCTAAAAATCTCCAACTTTACCATAAGAGAGCAGCTTAATTGCCATATTATTTGTAATTATGACAATTGCGAGCAATGTTGATCAGCAGGATAATGTTCAAATAAATTGCAATAGAGTCATATAATAGAATATATGTCTTGAATGTTTGAGATCATTTATAAGGCTTTTTTGTTAGTACCAATTAGAATAAGCTTATAAAAGAAATAATGGCTTTGCATCTATACTGGTAAAAATTAATTTCGAGTAAGGTGGGGAAAGCAGGAGTGGAAATGGTGATGATTATAATATTAATGTAATCTTGTAGAATGACAGATGGCTTTTATTTATGTATTTATTTATTTTGAGACAAGGTCTCACTTTGTCACTCAGGCTGGAGTGCAGTGGCGCGATCTCGGCTCACCAGCAACCTTGATCTTTGGAGTTCAAGCAATCCTCCTGCCTCAGCCCCACAAGTAGCTGGGACTATAGGCATGTGCCACCATGCCCAACTAATTTTTGTGCATTTTTTGTAGAGATGGAGTTTCACCACGTTGCCCAGGCTGTTCTCAAATTCCTGAGATCAAGTGATCCACCTGCCTCGGCCTCATAAAATGCTAGGATTGCAGGTGTGAGCCATCAGGCCTGGCTGATGGCTTTTAATTACACAATTGACTAGGTTTTACATATATACTCTTCATATAGAAAAAACATCAATTTATGTAGATGCCTCGTGTTCTCAGGAGGTGGAGTGTAACTCCTCACTCTTTAAGTGTTGGCTGCATGTAGGGACTTCCTACCAAAAAGTGTAGTTTGAAATGGGGGAACATTTACATGGAGAAACTTTACAGTGGAGAAACTGAACAAACTGCCTCAGCCAAGTGGTCAAGTTTTATATTAACAGTTTAGTAAGTCATGTTGACAGTACCCTTAATATGATGTGAAGAAATGGTACTTTACGTATGTACGTTTGCTCTCCCGAACCTATAACCCCAGACTTACCATGAGAAAAACATCAGATAAATCCCAAGAGCAAGACATTATACAAAATCTCTGACCAGTACTCCTCACAACTCACAAGGTCATCAAAACAAGCAAAGTCTGAGAAATTATCACAGCCAAGAGAAGCCTAAGGAGACATGGTGACTGGCTGCCCTGTGGTATCCTGGTAGTTTCTGGAATAGAAAAAGGATATGAGATATAGATAAAAGATTTTGAACTCAAGTGGGCATGAATTATCTAAAGAACTAATAATTTCTATTCTACTTGCCATGAGAAAATTTGAAAATTAGTTCTTACATGGGATTTTGTAAAGTCACATAGAATTTACAATTTAAAATGACATAAATCATGATGGAAAAATATACACCCCAGAATAACAAGCAAATGAACTAGTGCTAATTATATGGCTTAATAGTTTATCTGATAATCTTGTGTGCAGGCTCCAAGTACTATCTTACTTTTTCTTGTTCTTCTTCTTCTTCTTCTTCTTCCTCCTCCTCTTCCTCTTCCTCTTCCTTCTTCTTCTTCTTCTTCTTCTTCTTCTTCTTCTTCTTCTTCTTCTTCTTCTTCTTCTTCTTCTTCTTCTTCCTCTTCTTCTTCTTCTTCTTCTTCTTCTTCTTCTTCCTCCTCCTCTTCCTCTTCCTCTTCCTCTTCCTCTTCCTCTTCTTTCTTCTTTTTTCTTCTTTTTTCTTCTTTTTTTTGTGGGTCTTGCTATGTTCCCAGGCTAGCCTTGAATTCCTAGGCTCGAGCAATCCTCCCGCCTCACCCTCCTAAGAAGCTGGGACTACCAGCTCTGTCTTACAGTTTTGGCTGGTTTTACTTCACATCGCAGGTTTGTGTATTTTTAGTAAATGTTGAAGTGGTTAAGAACACAATCTCTAGGTGACATTACAGAAAATGGCAGAGTATGGTGGTTTATTTTAAGGGTTAGTTCCTCCACTGAAACAAGCATAAGAGAGCGGAGTGACAGGATCAGCTCTTTTGGCATTCTAAAATCTGGTCTGACATTTACAGCAACTAGGAGACTGAATAATGAAGAAGAGGGCAGCTGAATTTCAGAGTGCTGTGGCATTTAATCCACTGGATCACCATCCTCTTTCACTACTGTGGCAATGGCAGCAGCTGTGGAGACTATGGCCCACATTCCTGGTGTGACTTGCTTGTATTTAGTATGGACTTTGTTCTTAAAATACTGTGGTTGTGCATTTTGACCTGAATAGTGGTTTCCTGAGTGACCGATGTAGAGGCTGAATTTTGTCCCATCCTTATCGCCCGCAAAAATTACATGTAATGCATGCCCAGAAAGATCCTGAGAGGTCCCTAGGCTTCTACCTTTGGGAGATCTGTGAGCGCTAGACAAGCAGAAGGTGAAGGCTAAGGCAGAAGTGTAGGTGGCCAAGCTTAGTGTGAGAGTAGTTCAGCTGAGAGCTAGACTATAAAAACTTGGGAGAGTACTATTGGTTTTTGTTTTAGGCATTTAAGGAAATCTAAATCTGCCATTGACTGATCAGTAAGATAACAAAACAGAGACTTTAATGACCATAAACAAAAGGAATAAAGTATTTGCAAAAATAGTTTGGAAAAGTTACTAAATGAAAGGCTGAACCCCTCAAAAATCAAAAGAAAATGCCAGAATTCTGGAATCTGATTTCTAGAATTACTACATTATAATATTCAAAATATAAATTTCAATGGAAAGTTACAAAAAAGCATACAAAGTCTCAGGAAAGGATGGCATATTCACAGAAAAAAATAAATAAATTGATGGAAGCCACCCTTGAGGAAGTCCTGACATTGGACTTAGACAGAGACGTTAATCATCTGTCTTAAATATGTCAAAATGCTGTGGGAAACCACAGACAAAGAACTAAAGGAAGTCAGGAAAGTGATGTATGAACAAGGTAAGAGCATCAAAAGAGATAGAAATTATTAAAATGAACCAAATAGAAATACTGGAGCTTAACAGTACAATAATTGAAACAAACCATTCACAAGAGGGATTCAGCAGCAAATTTGAACAGGTGGAAGAAAGAATCAGTGAACTTGAAGATGGGGCAATTGCAATTATAGAAGCAGAAAGAAAAAGGAATGAAGAAAAGTGAACAAAGCCATAAGGACCTATGGGACACCATCTTTAATTCATAAGCTTTTTAGTATGGTTTATGCCAATGTGAACATTAAATCACTGATAGTCTATTAAGTTTAGCAAGTAATGTTTGACAAGAACAAAGATTACCTGAAATCAGAGCTATCCATAAAACTTTTGGTGGTTTATAATTATAACAGTGTATCTTTTCAGTAAGATTCAGGCTCCGATTTTTTTTTTTTTTTACTTTTTATTTAAAAATAAGTTTTAGATCTGTTGAAAAGTTTCAAAAACAGTACAGAGTTCCAGTACACTCTTTACTCAACTTCACCTAATGTGAACATCTTACATAAACATCATATAATTATCAAAACCAGTATACTAGTATTTGTATAATACTGTTTACTACAGATCTTACTTGAACTTAACTAGTTTTTCCACTATTGTCTATTTTCTCATCCAGTTTCCCTTGCTGTGTTTAGGTAAGTCTCTTGAACCTCCTTAATTCTTTTACAGAGTACTTGTGCATTATTTTGTAGACTGTCTCAATTTGGGTCTGTCTGATGTATTACCATTATTAGATTGAGATTATGCATTTTTAACAAGAATACCATATGTTTTTTTGCCGAGACTACCATGTTTTGCCTTTCTCAGTGCATCTGGTCAGGGTTACATGATGTTAGTATGTTTTACTATTGGTTATGTTAACTATGACCACTTGGTTAAATGGTGTCTGACTATTTTCTCCATTGTTAGTATTTTTCCCTGTACAAGGAATAAATATTTGGAGAAGTTTCTTTAACACTGCAAATATTGGCTGGGCGTGGTGGCTTATGCCTGTAATCCCAGCACTCTGGGAGGCGGAGGCGGGCGGATCACCAGGTCAGGAGATCAAGACCATCCTGGCTAACACAGTGAAACCCCGTCTCTACTAAAAAATACAAAAAATTAGCCGGACATAGTGGCGGGCGCCTGTAGTCCCAGCTACTCCGGAGGCTGAGGCAGGAGAATGGCGTGAACCCAGGAGGCGGAGCTTGCAGTGAGCCGAGATCCCGCCACTGCACTCCAGCCTGCGCAACAAAGCGAGACTCTGTCTCAAAAAAAAAAAAAAAAAAAGACTTCAAATATCCTGTTTCCCTGACACTTTGATCTGTTGATTTTAGCATTTATCAGTGGATCTTGGTGGCAGTAATTACTGTGGTGTTTGCCTAGTTGTAATTTTATATCTCCCTCATTCCTGCTACCTGAATTAATTGAAATTATTCTGTAAAAAAGAGATACCGGATTCTAAACTCATTAATATTTCATCGTATTCTGGTAGGGATAAGGATAATAAGTCATTACTTGATAAAGCAATTCTCTCTAACATAATGTGAAAGAAAAATATCAATTATATTCTCACTTGATTTTCCTTTCTGGAATTTTAGATACCCTTTTATAGCCTAGTTATGTATCTCTTTAAATAAGTTATTTAAAAATAAAAATTGCCTGAAACTTCTTGTTGACTTCTTACCTTTTCTTTATCTGAAATTTGAGACAATAGAGCCTGTACTTCCTAATTGGAAAGATTAATTAGCTAATAATAGTTCCTAAGATACCTAGGGGGAATTTTTTTTTTTTTTTTTTTTTTTTTTTTTTTTTTGAGACGGAGTCTGGCTCCATAGTCCAGGCTGCAGTGCGGTGGTGCGATCTCGGCTCACTGCAAGCTCCACCTCCCAGGTTCACGCCATTCTCCTGCCTCAGCCTCCCGAGTAGATGAGACTACAGGCACCCGCCACTGCACCCAGCTAATATATATATATATTTTTTTGAGACGGAGTCTGGTTCTGTTGCCCAGGCTGGAGTGCAGTGGCCAGATCTCAGCTCACTGCAAGCTCCGCCTCCCGGGTTTACGCCATTCTCCTGCCTCAGCCTCCGGAGTAGCTGGGACTACAGGCGCCCACCACCTCGCCCGGCCAGTTTTTTGTATTTTTTTAGTAGAGACGGGGTTTCACCGTGTTAGCCAGGATGGGCTCGATCTCCTGACCTCGTGATCCGCCCGCCTCAGCCTCCCAAAGTGCTGGGATTACAGGCTGTGAGCCACCGCGCCCGGCCCCTAGGGGGAATTTTACAAGCTTTCAAGGACTTTTTATTAGCTCTCTCTTCCTGCCGTCTTCCCCAAAGTAGGTAAAATTTCTCTTTGACTTGATGCTGCATTAACTATACTTTTAGTGAACTGGGGGAAAATAAATAAATAAAGTTCAAATATACACTCGTTCCACCAATGAATCATAAAGTGACTGCACTGTGCCATTAGGTGGTGAGCATGAGTGAACAGAAACACAGTAATTGCCTTTATTCTAGCTTATATTGTAGTCTGAGGATACATATTAGAAACATACATTTGGCCAGGTGTGGTGGCTTACACATGTAATCCCAGCACTTTGGGAGCCCAAGGTGGGAGGTGATAGGATGCCATAATGAGGTGAGAGGTATGCAGGGCCATGGAGATAGTGGAAGAACATAGGATATTACTCTTGGAACAATGGAAAGCCACTCACAGATTTTAAGAAGGGAAAAGATATAATCTAATTTACATTGAAAGGGAAGAAAGTGGAAATTTTATGGGGAATGGGTAAAAGAGTTTTAACCTTTAATCTGAGTTTTGGGGTCAGTACCTGTGTATAAAATTCCTGAAGGACAATTAGAATGAAGTACAGTGAACAAATGAAATGTACTAAAATTTGTAAAGTAAAATATATAATTACTTATGTGTAGTTTTCTGCAGTTTGGTAGGGAAACCATTTGTAAGTTGTTGAAGAGGTCCAGATGAAAAATAGTGGACTTACCTGATGGCAGTGAATGTGGAGAAGTGAAAACACGAGTTCTTTTGAAAACAAAACTCAACTGGACACTGAGAAATATTAAATATATAATGTTTATGTCATTCGTGTTTAGTAGTGAACACTGCAAGTCTGTAATCAAGAAAATATATTAATTTGATTAGGGAAGTTGTCTTCAGATCCTCTTAAAAGTTTTTTTGAGGGGGAGGGGATTGAATTCCATGACAGTTTAAAAATGGTCTCATTGTCTCATAGCCATGATTTTTATAGGAACTAAGTAATTATATAGGACATTCGTTTTTCTGTTCAGCTAGTTGCTATATATGTTTTTTAAAATATTGTGAATACTTACCTAAAACACTTTTAAAAATAATGCATTAGCATTAATTTAACTGATTTAATTAATAATATTGGGAATTTAATAGGATCAGAGAAAATATGAATAATATAAGCTTCTATTGCATAATGCAATCATTACAAGTAAATGTGTCTATGATGGTAGTTAAGTCTTTATAATTGTTTCTTCGTTCATCTCCCCTAATTAGATTTTTACTGCTGCATATTAAATAACAGTATGAGCTGAGACCTCACTTCATGTCTCTGACCTTCAGCTTGTTCTTTTGTGAAATCAAAGTTTAACTCAATTGCCTTTGTTTTCTAATATGCCATTTCTTCATATAGGCAGTAAACATTTACTAAGGAGCTATTAATGAGTCAGTCACAGGTGGAAGAATGTTGTGAATATAGAAGCAACTGGGAGTGTATCTAAAAGATCATATAATTTAGTATGTAAACTTGAAGAAGTAAATAATTACAGCAGTGAACTAGGAGCTGCTGTGGAAGTGTTTCTAAAGTAGATGATGAGAAGATGAGAAATGATCAGGGTTTTTTTTTTTTTTTGAGATAGAGTCTTGCTCTGTTGCCTAGGCTGGAGTGCGGTGGCATGATCTCGGTTCACTGTAAACTCCGCCTCCCAGATTCAAGCGATTTTCCTGCCGCAACCTCCTGAGTAGCTGGGATTACAGGTGCCCGCCACCACGCCCAGCTAATTTTTGTATTTTTAGTAAAGATGGGGTTTCACCACACTGGTCTCGAACTCCTGACCTCGTGATCTGCCCGCCTCGGCCTCCCAAAGTGCTGGGATTACAGGCATGAGCCACTGTGCCCGGCCGAGAAATGATCAGTTTTAATAGTGAAAGTATGGAAGGCTTTTTAGCTTTTGCCCCCTATTTGTTGCTCTTCCTTGTGTTCCAGTTGGAAAGGATGAAGGGAGAGAATTAATTAGGTGGTTGAATTGGCAGAATTTAGTGACCATATGACTATTCTTGTTTCATAATATTTAGTTTATCTTTGTGAAGCAGAACTGAAGTGTTATCATTTACTGAGTGCCAAGTGTTGGGCTAGGTACTTGACATACATTTATTTTAATCCTCACTACCATTTTTATAGTTCATTGGTATTATCTGCATTTTACAAGGTGAGAAATACAAAGTTTGGGTAATTTTAGTAATGTACGTAATGGCTTACACATGTAATACCAGCACTTTTTGGGAGGCTGAGGTGAGAGGATTGCTTCAGCCCAGGAGTTCAAGACCAGCCTGGGTGACACTGTGAGACCCAGTCCCTACAAAAAGTAAAATAAAATTAGCCAGGTGTAGTGGCACACCCTGTGGTCCCAGCTACTTGGGAGGCTGAGGTGGAAGGATTGTCTGAGCCTCGGAAGTTGTACTGCTGCGCTCCAGCCTGGGTGGCAGAGTGAGACCACTATCTCAAAAATAAATAAACAAAATAGACACCAAGTTGCCTTTTAAAATTTTGTAGACCATAACCTAATAAATGGCTGAATGGGGTTATTGTCAAAATCCTTGTTATTTACAGAGTTGATTTGCATGATTTGGATCACCAATAAGAAGTTCCAATGTTAATTACCAGTTTGGCAGGAAAATATATCTTTGTCTCTTCTATTGTTTCTTCAGCATAATGTAAATCAACTATTTACAGTTTGATTTTAAAAATGTGAGTTGGGTTGCTTCACAATCTAGTTATTTTTAGTATTGCTAATATTTTATGTTTGTATGGTGTCATTGTGGAGTCTGCTTATTTCCCATAATACTTCTGTAATGGAGTAGGGCTGATGGTGTCTTTTTTATGGATAAGGAAACAGTAACAGTGACTTTACTAGAATCCACTCTTATTACATAACAGAGCTAGATTTTTATGTTGACTATTATAACTTTAAGATGGTCGAAGTTCTCAAATAAAATGTTTTGTTACTTCAATAAACCTTGGAAAATTTATATTATCTTTTAACACATAAACTTTGATACTTACCTTAGCAAAGCAGTGCAGTGGCAAATGGGGCAAGAAAGAACATGAGCCCAGGGAGTTATTTGTAAATGCAAATATATATTTGTCATTGATAAATTAGCATTTATCAATGGATTTTGGTGGCAATAATTACTGTGGTGTTTGCCTAAATGCAAATATACATTTGCATTTACAAATACATCATAATGTACTTAACTTGTAAGTACATTAAGAAGAGTACTAAGGCTTATTTCCATGATAAAGAGGAGATGTTTAAATCAAAGTGAACATCTGTAAATCTAAATATGCCATATGTACTTTAACTCTGGATAGAATTTAAGATCTAACTGAAAGGAATTAAGTACTTGAAAAATGACTTATTTTGAGTAAATAAATGTGATACTTGGCCTTAGACTGCATCCTGTACTGCAGGACAGGAAAAAGGGATAATAGGTAAATATTATGGACAATTTTAGTCAATAAATTTGACAATGTAGATGAAATGGACAAATGGATAAATTCCTTGAAAACTACAAAAGCTTACTTAAGAAGTAATATATAATCTGAATATCTATGTGTGTTTATATCTATATATATGAAGACATTGGATTTATGGTTAAAAACCTTGTCACAAAGAAAACCCCAAGCCAGTGGTTTCGTTGGTGAATTTTGTTACTCAATAAAGGAAGAAATAATACAAATTTTACACAAACTCTTCCAAAAAGTACAAGAAGGAACAGCATTTCCCAACTCATTGTCTGATACCAAAACCACAGAAAGATATAAGAAAAGAAAATTACAGTCTCATATCTTTCATAAACTTTGCTGCAAAAAATGGTAAAATTTTAACTAAGACCAACAATATATAGAAAGGATAATACTTAATGACTAAGTGGGATTTATTCTGGGAATGTAAGATGCGTTTAACATTTGAAATTTGATCAATATTAATTCACCACATTAACAGGCCAAAGTAGAAAAATCAGATGATCATAATTATCTCAGTAGATGCAACAAAAAGCATTTGACAAAATCCAACATCCATTCATGATTTGAAGCTGTCAGCATATTAGGAGTAAAAGGAAACTTCCTCAGCCTAATAGAGGGAATCTACAAAAACTTGGAAAACTGACAGCATTCATCCTAATACTGGAAACAAGGCAAGGATTTCTGCTGTAACCACTTCTATTCCACATCATACTGGAGGTTCTAGATAATACAAAAAGCATAAGATATAAATACATAAAAATTGACAAAGAAGAAGTACAATTGTCTTTATTCATAGATAACCTGATTATCTCCAGAAAGTTAAAAAGCATATACACAAAAGCCACCATAACAGTTGATCAGTGTTGCAAGGTACAGGGTCATTATATAAAAATCAGTGTTGATTTAAGAATTAACAAGGAGAAATTGAAATAAAAAACAACAGTACAATAGTACCAAAAATATGAAAATTGTAAAGACAGGATTTAAAAATGATGTATACGACCTATACATTTGAAACTACAGAACATTGCTGAGGGAAATTGAAGAAGACCTGAATAAATGGAGAGTTATACTGTATTCCTGGACAGAGAGACTAAATTTTGTTATCAATTCTTCCTCAGTTGGTCTATGGATTTAACTCCATTCCAAACAGAATGTCATCATGCTTTTTATAGATACTGACTTTGCTTCTGCAGCTTCCTTACCTCTCTCAGCCTTCATAGATTGAAGAGAGTTAGGGTCTTACTCTGAATTAGGCTTTGGCTTGAGGAAATGTTGTGACTGGTTTGATCTTCTATCCAGACCACTCAAATTTTCTTCATATCAGCAATAAGACTGTTTCACTTTATTATCATTCATGTATTCACTGGAGTAACACTTTTAATTTTCTTCAAGAGCTTTTCCTTTGCATCTATAAACTGGGTAACTGTTTAAAACCAGAGGCCTAGCTTTCAGCCTATCGTGGCTTTCAAAATGCCTTCACTAAGCTTAATCATCTCTAACTTCTGAGTTAAAATGGGAGACACATGAGTATTCCTTTCACTTGAACACTTAGGAGGCCATTGTAGGGTTATTAATTGTCCTAATTTCAATTTAGTTGTGTTTTGGAATAGCAAGGCCAAAGGAGAGGGAGAGAGATGGAGGATGGCCAGTTGGTGGAACAGTCAGAACACACACAATATTTATTAAGTTTGCTGTCTTATATGTGATTGTCTCAAAACAGTTACAATCATAACATCAAAGATCACTGATCACAGATCAACATAACTGACAACAGTAATGAAAATGTTTGAAATAATTGCAAGAATTACAAAATATGACACAGAGACATGAAATGAACACATATTGTTGGAAAAATAGCACCAATATACTTGCTCAATGCTGGGTCGCCTCAAACTGTCAATTTGCAAAAATAAATCTGCAAAGAGCAATCTAGTAAAGCACAGTAATATGTGGTATGCCTGCATCTAGAATATACTAAGAACCATTATGATTCTATAACAAGAAGACAATCTAATTAAAAAATTAAATCCATACAAATGGTAGATCAGTAAGCCTATGGAAGGATACTCAATAACATTAGTCATTAGGGAAATTATATTAAAATCACAACAAGCTACCAGTATACACCCACTTCAGATGAAGTTTAAAAGATTGACAATGCCAGGTGTTGCTGACGATTAGAGCCACTGAAACTCTCATATATTGCTGGTGGGAATGTAAAGTTGTACAACAATTTTGGAAAACAACTAGTTTGTCAGTTTCTGAAAAAGTTAAACATGGCTTTTTAACTTTTTAGTTTTTAGATTAGCCATAATCGTACCACTGCACTGCAGCCTGGGCAACAGAGCAAGACTTTGTCTCAAGGAAAAAAAAAAGTTAAACATGTATTTACAATTTGACCTAGCCATTTTATTCCCAAGTGTTCACTGAAGAGAAATGAAAGCAGTGACTCATGCCTGTCTCCTCAGCACTTTGGGAGGCCAAGGCAGAAGGATTCCTTGAGCCCAGGAGTTTCAAAAAAAAAAAAAGAAGATATAAAAGCACATGCCCACACATAAGCTGTTACATGATTCTTCATAGCAGCTTTATTTGAAATAGCCAAAAGCTTTTAGAAACAACACAAGTGTCTGTTAACATGAGCGTGAGTAAACAAATTGTGCTGTATCCATGCGATGGAATAATGCTCAATAATAAAAAGGAACAAATATGTATGATTCTAAAAGTATTTATGCTCAGTGAAAGAATTCAGATGAAAGAGAGTACATGATGCAGAAATAGATTTTTATAAAGTTCAAAAATGTAAACAAATCTATAGTGGTAGAAAATACATTAGTGGGCTGGGCACGGTACACCTATAATTCCAGCACTTTGGGAGGCCAAGGTGGGCAGATCACTTGAAGTCAGGAGTTCCAAGACCAGCCTGGCCAACATGGCAAAATCCTATCTGTACTAAAAATACAAAAATTAGCTGAGCCTGGTGGTACATGCCTGTAGTCCCAGCTACTCAGGTGGCCAAGGCATGAGAATTGCTTGAACCTGGGAGGTGGAGGTTGCAGTGAGCTGAGATCATGCCACTGCACTCCAGCCTGGGTAGCAAAGTGAGACCCTGTCTCAAAAACAAGCAAAAAAAAATTTAGTAGTTGTCTAGGAAATGGGGTGATGTTGGATTACAAAGACTCATAAGAAAACTTTTAGGGTTGATGAGTTTGTTCCTTATGATAGTGATTATTACACTTTATGTACAGTTTTTTGGTCAATTATGCCTCAGTAAAGCTATAAAAATGCCATAAAGAACATTATTGGATCACTTCACACAATTGGAATATGGATGGTAGATTAAATATTACATTGATGCTGAATTTACTGAATTGATACCTATAACGTAGGTATATAAGAGAGTATCATTATTCCTACAGAGTAATTTCTAGGTATCTGACGTATTTAGGAATAAAGAGTCCTGGTGTATATAACTTATCCTCAAATGGTTCAGAAACAATGTTATGTGATCAGATATATACAGAGAAAAAGGATAAAGCACAGAGGCAAGGCTGGAATAGAGCAAAGCAGAGAAGGAGTGGGAAAAAAAGAACGACTCGGGAAAATGTTAACATTAGGTGAATATGCTAAGGGGTATGCAGGTGTTTGTACCATTCTCGTAACTTTAAGTTTGAAATTATTTTCAAATAAAAGATATTAAAAATGTGTAATAAAGAAAGCATGGTTACTTACAATGATTCCATAGTTGGGACATAAAATGTAATAACCAGAAAGAAAAGTTGGTAGATTGAACTTAATCAGATTTTTTTCTTTTTTTTTTGAGACGGAGTTTTGCTCTTGTTGTCCAGACTGGAGTGCAATGGTGCAATCTTGGCTCACCACAACCTCTGCCTCCGGGGTTCAAGCAATTCTCCTGCCTCAAACTCCCAAGTGGTTGGGATTACAGGCATGTGCCACCACGCCCGGCTAATTTTGTATTTTTAGTAGAATTGGGGTTTCTCCATTTTTGGTCAGGCTGTTCTTAAACTCCTGACCTCAGGTGATCCACCCACCTTGGCCTCCCAGAGTGCTGGGATTACAAGTGTGAGCCATTGCACCTGGCTGAACTTAATCAGAATTTAAAAGTACTGTTTTTTTATAGACACTGTTAAAAAAAATGAGAAGGGATAAAAAGATGAGATTTAAAAATGTCCATTAAACATGTGAAAAGTTGCTCATTATCATTGATCAGGGAAGTGTAAATTTCACAATATATTATCTACAATAAGTTATCACTACACTTCTATTGTGTGTGTGTATATATATGTATATATATATATAGAGAGAGAGTGTACGTGTGTTACGGAGACTTTGTTTTTTTTTTTTTTTTTTGAGACAGATTTTTACTCTGCTGCCCAGGCTGGAGTGCAGTGGTGCGATCTTGGCTCACTGCAGCCTCTGCCTCCCAGGTTCAAGTGATTCTCCTGCCTCAGCCTCCCAAGTAGCTGAGACCACAGGTGTGTACCACCATACCTGGCTAATATTTGTATTTTTAGTAGAGGTGGGGTTTCACCACATTGGCTAGGCTGGTTTTGAACTCCTGACCTCAAGAAATCCACCCACCTTGGCCTCCCAAAGTGCTGGGATTACAGGCATGAGCCACCATGCCTGGCCAACTTTGAATATATATATATACACACACACACACATATCTATATCTATATATATAGATAGATACATCTATATATGTGTGTATATATATAGAGAGAATATATCTATCTATCTATCTATCTATCTATCTATCTATCTATCTATCTATCTATCTATCTGTCTATCTATCTAGAGAGTGCTCCTGCTCTCTGTCAATAACAAGGCATACGGGAGAGAAAAAGGTGTCAATCTGTGTTCTTAAGGAGCTTACATTCTAGTGGAGGAGATACACTAAATAAGTATTTATTTTATTTTAGTTTTTACTTTAAGTTCTGAGATACATGCGCAGAATGTGCAGGTTTGTTACATAGGTATACATGTGCCATGGTGGTTTACTGCACCTATCAACCTGTCATCTAGGTTTTAAGCCCCGCATGCATTAGGTATTTGCCCTAATGCTGTTCCTTCTTTTGTTCCCCACCATGCCGAGAGGCCCTGGTGTTTGTTGTTCCCTTCTCTGTGTCCATGTGTTCTCATTGTTTAACTCTCACGAGTGAGAACACGTGGTATTTGGTTTTGTGTTCATGTGTTATTTTGCTGAGAATGATGGCTTCTTGTTTCATCTATGTCCCTGCAAACGACATGATCTCATTCTTTTTTATGGCTGCATAATATTCCATGGTGTATATGTGCCACATTTTCTTTATCCAGTCTATCATTAATGGGTGTTTGGGTTGGTTCAAGTCTTTGCTGTTGTAAATAGTGCTGCAGTAAACGTATGTGTGCATGTGTCTTTATATAGAATGATTTATAATCCTTTGGGCATATACCCAGTAATGGGATTGCTGGGTCAAATGACATTTCTGGTTCTAGATCCTTGAGGAATTTCCACACTGTTTGCCACAATGGTTGAACTAATTTACACTCCCACCAACAGTGTAAAAGTGTTCCTATTTCTCCACAGCCTTGCCACTAAATAAATATTAACAATAGCTACAGAATGTATGATTGTTTGGATCAAAGAAGATGGCCTACTTCAGAGTGATCAGAGGAACCTTTAGTTGATGACATTTGAGAAGGTGCGTGAAAGACGAGAAGAAACCTGCTGCAGGGTAGAGCCAACCAGAGCCCAATAATAGTTTTCCTGCAACCAATACGTTTCCCTGGCTGCTAGACTTTCAGTGCTAAATGCAAGAAGGTCCTGCGCAAACTCAGAGTAGCCCAGCTCCTCCACTTGTGCTCTCCATTCCATCCCCTCTTGGTATCCTGAGAATTTAACTCCAGCTTTCTGCTGCATCATTCATGTCCTTCTATATTCTAAATTATTCCTCGGCGCACAAATCTTCTAGTCTCTAATAGCTTAGGAAAACCCTTTACTGACCCTACATCAATTTTTATTTTTCTTCTTTTCTTCAAAGTTAGTATTCTCCCAAAGAGTTGCGCTCATTCCACTCTTACTCCCTCACCTCCCATTTACTTTTCAAACAACCACTTTAATGGGACTCAGCTCACACGACTGTTTAAACTTCTCAGTAAAGTTAACAAGAACTCCAAGCTCCCAGATTACTCATTACTGTCCTTACTCCAGCCTTTAAGTGGATCTGACAGTTAACCACACCCTTCACACTTGAATCACTGTTCTTTTAACTTCAAGGGCCCCTCTCCTGGTTTTCCTTCTACTTCACTGGCTAATTTTTTTCTGTCTCTAGTGGTGGCTTTCTCTAGGTCATTCTTGTAGTTAGGAACTCCTCTCTTGAGTTTCACAGCAACTCTCTGCCTTTTTATTATGACATCTCGAGCTTAAATTTAATATATCAAAAAGGAAATGCTCAATACTTTCTCCCTCAGCTTTACGTCCCGCCATGTCCTGTAAGGAAATCTTTTCCTTCTGCAAGTTAAAGACCATTCACATGCTCAAACCAGAAATCTGGAAGTCATTTTTTACCTCTTTACCCATATTATTTTACTGAAGCCCCAGGTCTTTGTTTTGTGTTGCTATAACAGAATACTGAAACTGGGTAACATATAAAGAAAAGAGGTTTATTTAGTTCACATTTCTACAGGCAAGGAAGTTAAAGGGCATGGACTGGGCTTCTGGTGAGGGCTTCTGTGCTTTGTTATAACATTGCAGAGCAGAACAAAGGGGATGTGAACGTGTGTGAAGAGGGACTGAGCAGGAGGAGGAACCTCACTTTACAACAGCCCACTTGTGAGAACGTGAGTTAATCCATTCCCGGAGAACTAATCCCTCTGCTCCAGAGTGAGAAGTCAGTGCTGTGAGAATAGCACCAGCGCATTCATGTGGGATCCAACCGTGTGACCTAAACACCTCTCACTAGGCCCCACTGCCCATCACAGCCACAATGGGGTCAAATTTCAACATGCCTTTTGGTGGGGAAAAGCGCAAACCATAGCAGCCTTCCTCATCTCCCTCCGAAGTATAACTCAGTCATCAACTTCCTTCTGTTAACTTCCACTGCACTAATTTATACTAATCAACAATAATCTCTTTCTTGACCTATTTTACATACTAACTAGCTTTCTAACAGTCTCCTTGATTCATTTCTTTACCTACTACAATCTGCTCTCTACATTCAGCCAGTGTAATTAATATATATATTAACATATACATAATAATGATTATATGTGATAATAATCAACGTAATGTATATATTGCTGTGTGATATGCTTTGACTCTGCGTCCCCACCCAAATCCCATCTCGAATTGCAATCCCTACGCGTTGGGGGAGGGACCTGGTGGGAAGCGATTGAATCATGGAGTGGATTTCCCCCTTGCTGTTCTCCTGATAGTGAGTGAATTCTCATGAGATCTGGGTGTTTGAAAGTTTGTGGCACTTCCCACTTTGCTCACTCTCTCTTTTGCTCTGCGTAAGGTGTGCTTACTTCTCCTTTGTCTTCTGCCATGACTGTAAGTTTTTTGAGGCCTCGAAGTCATGCTTCCTGTTAAGCCTGTGGAACTGTGAGTCAGTGAAACCACTTTTCTTCATAAATTGCGCAGTTTCAGGTGATTCTTCATAGCAATGTGAAAATGGACTAATACATTATGTTATATATTATAGTATGAAATATGTGTAAAAATATGTCTGCAGCAGAGACAGTGATATTTACCATATATTTCCTCAGTTTTCCATATTTTCCAGCTTCTTGTAATTAAGTGATCTACATGACTGCCTCTGATCAATATCCAATGTTTATTTTAAAACAAAACTGATTGTGTACCCATGTTCATAGTATCATTCACAGTCACCAAAAGGTGCGGGCTACTCAAATGTCTATGAATAAGTGACTAGATAGCCAAAATGTGGTATATACATGCAATGGTCTGATTTCAGTTTTAAAAAGGAAGGCAATTCTGATATGCTACAACATGGATGAAACTTGAGGACATTATGCTAAGTAAAATAAGCTAATCAAAAAAGAACAATACCGTATAATTTCACTTGTATGAAGTAGCAAGAATAGTTATACTCATGGAAATAGAAAGTAGACCAGTGGTTCCCCAGCATTGGGAATGGAGAGTTGTTTAATGGGTATAGAGTTGCAGTTTTGAAAGATGAAAAGTTCTGGAGATTGGTTGTACAACACTGTGAATATATTTAACACTACAGAACTCTGTGCTTTAAAATGTCTAAAATGGTAAATGTTATGTGAATTTTTAAACAATTTTTAAAAATGTTTTATGTTCTAGAAACAGTATTATGTCTCAGTCCTGGGCAAAGTGAGGTGAGTTATAGCCTTTGGAGACCTATAATTTTGAACATAGATGTTCCTTAGAAGCTAAATCTTTTTAAACAGATGATGATAAACCTGGAGGGTAAATTTAGATATAGATACTTTTACATTTCTTCTTCGTATTCTCTGAGGGAATTTTAAGTAGTTGGCTCAACAAAATGCTCTTGAAACAAAATTGAAAACAAAAAATACCATGTGCCACAAAGGTAACTAATCTAGGTTTCTTCGGGGACCAGAACACCCTGCAAATATTAGCTTTGAAAATAATGTAATAAAGTTTATCTCCAACAGGAAAATACAACTGGGTCAGGTTTATTATTAGGTGTACCATAGTCCTTTTTTCACTGGGACCTCTGTGTTGTCTCTAGAGTAGAAAAGGTCTAATGTCTAAAAGAGCTCTACTATAATAATCAAAACAAAAGAGCAAGCCATGAAAAACTGTAACTAGGAAATCAGTACACACCCTTACTGGCTAGCAGGCAAGCAAATAAAAACGGATATAAATTTAAAGTACCGTAATATGACTGACGCACTAAAAAGATTACTGTCAATGTTCAGAACTTTCAGATTTGGGTAAACATTTATATACATGTTTTTAATGGAATTTTAAATTGGTTTGGAAATTTGAAGAATTTTTCACAATCATTGAATCTTTAATTCTACATTGAGAATATATTTAAGAAAATAACACAAATATATTCAGAATTATTTTACATTCACATTGATAGTTTAGCATTTAATAATATTCATTAGGTTGTTTAGTAAAAATACATAAAGTTTACTTTTTAAAAAAATTAAGTACAGTGATTATTATTCTAAACTGCCTCAGAAAATAGAACGTTGATTTGTAGTAGCACCAAAGAGGGGAGGGAATATGCTATATAACACGTAAAGCTTCTCTTTGTCGGTTAGCTATGAGATGCAAAATAGCATCTACTCGCTAAGGAACTTTTGTACTTCGTAGAATATCTTTGATATTTAGTTGACCCTTGGTTCTCAGAAAATAAGTGGCTTGTAATTTGACCTTTTGCTCTATCATATTTTCTTTTTTATAATCTGCTTGACTTTGATGAGTGTTTTTCCAATGTTTCATTTGTTTTTGCAAGGTATTTTGCCATCCTTTCCTTCCATGATGTGATTCTTCAGGCCAAGAAGAAAAAGATGTGTCTGTAGTTAAAATTACCTTATCCTTGGTGTTTTTCAGTCTAGGATCACTATATGTAACTAATGCCGTTACATTACAAGTAAGACAAGTTCCAATACTTTTTTTTTTTTTTCTCCTTGACCTGCAGAGATTCACCAACAATAGCAAATTACAGACTGGCTTGGAAAACACTCGCATGTTCCATTGGTATCTTCTTTTACAGTATTATTTAAATGTTTCATATTGCTTTGTTTTTCTTCCTTAAGTATTTGTAAGTTCATCAGCTCTGTGATGAACTTACAGAGAACTCGATATTCTCTATGGTACCCCAGCATCCAATTATGCATGTGATGTATGCACAAAACATTTTTATTGAGTGGACAAGATGTAACCTTTTTGATTGATTCAGGGAACTAAAATAAAATGATTCTTTAATAAATACAGATTTTCTGAAGCACAGATGAAATTTAACTTCATATGATTCTGTCAAATGTGATAGAATGCATGTTTCCTGCTCAATGTGGTAATAGTCAAGAGAGCCAGAATACCCCTGAGCTGATTACCAAAGTAAGAAGGAAAAAAATCACAAATATTTGAAAAATTTAAATCAATGCACAAACATCTAAATAATTATAACTGATTTAAATAATTAAAAATCCCTTATTGGCAATGATTGTCAGATGGACAACCAAGAGTTGCACGAGTTATATTTTCTTTTTGTACGATTTGACTTGGCTGAATGCTAACTCTTTTTAGGACTGATTTAATTATTTATTTGTTCTTTGGTCCTGTGTTAATTTTTATGATCTTATTATGGACTTAAATTCATTATAGTTTATTTGTCCCAATTACTTATTATACTTGAACCTTTTCTTTTTGCTTGGATGTACTTTATTACCTATTTGATTTCAGTATTATGTCACATTATTAAATAGTGCTTATTGTTACCACCACAAATGAAAGTAAAGTTGTGAGTTATATAATAATTAAAAATATATGTTTAATCTGCTTGTAATCATCAAAATATATGAAAATACATATGATTGCATTAAGATTTACCCCAATTTAATTTTGTTCCCTCTTTCAGCTGTCCTTGAAGACTAATTAGTTACACTGGCTATGCTGCTGTTCTTTACTTTGGGATTGCTTATACATTTTGTGTTCTTCGCCTCCATCTTTGACATTTATTTTACATCTCCTTTGGTTCATGGAATGACTCCTCAGTTTACACCATTGCCCCCTCCAGCGAGAAGATTAGTGTTGTTTGTTGCTGATGGCCTTCGAGCAGACACACTTTACGAATTAGATGAAAATGGGACCTCTAGAGCACCGTTTATTAGGTAAGCATGTACACTCATAAGAGACATCTCTTAAAATGTTATTCTGAGTTAAGTCAACTGCAAAATATCTTGCTGTTTATCATATACTGGGCATAGGGGTGATGATGAGAAAGAGAATAGGGCACTTGTACATTTGCCTTTGTCTTATGGATCAGCACTAGATGCCACTTTATTTCCTCCTAGGTGTTATTTCTGGTATTGTTGAAGCTGATAACGGCGAATTGAAATGGATAGGCTTAGCTGCTTAAGCTAACTTGGCCTAATTTCCCAAACGTGGCGCAGGACTCACTATGTTATTTTTTTCTTAAAAAATAAATCTGCTGGCCGGGCATGGTGGCTCACGCCTATAATCCCAGCACTTTGGGAGGCCAAGGCGCGTGGATCACCTGAGGTCGGGGGTTTGAGACCAGCCTGACCAACATGGAGAAACCCCATTTCTACTAAAAATACAAAAAATTAGCTGGGCGTGGTTGCGCATGCCTGTAATCCTAGCTATTCGGGAGGCTGAGGCAGGAGAACCTAGGAGGCAGAGGTTGCAGTGAACCGAGATGGCGCCATTGCACTCCAGCTTGGGCAACAAGAGCCAAACTCCATCTCAAACAAACAAACAAAAACCAAAAAAGAAAAAAATCTGCTGATTTTACAAAATAAAGACAAGCATAAATATTAATGAATCACTAATTTCAACGATGTTTAAGTAGAAAATATAGACTTCACATTAAAAACACAACCTTCCGTAAAAGAATATAGAGCCCTTTCATGTTTATATCACTGTTTAATGTAACTTTGGCTTCTATTAAGTCACTTTAAAAAGAAATATTTAATTTCTTGGACTTACAAAGGGCCTACAAACAATTGCTCTTTTTCTGATTAGTGGCAACTCCTGAAAGGCCTTCTAATGCTGTTGTGGGGAGATTAAAATCAAATTCGAGAGGAAATTTCTCTAACATGTTGTGTCTTCCCCCCATCCTCATCTGTCATCATTACCTACTGTCACTTTACTCTGTTTTCTTTCTCTTTTTTTTTTGAGACGGAGTCTCGCTCTGTCAGCCAGGCTGGAGTGCAGTGGCGCAATCTCAGCTCACTGCCAGCTCAACCTCCCAGGTTCACGCCATTCTCCTGCCTCAGCCTCCGGAGTAGCTGGGACTACAGGTGCCTGCCACCACACCCAGCTAGTGTTTTGTGTTTTTAGTAGAGACCGGATTTCACCGTGTTAGCCAGGATGGTCTCGATCTCCTCACCTCATGATCCGCCCGCCTCAGCCTCTCAAAGTGCTGGAATTACAGGTGTGCGCCACCACGCCTGCCCTGTTTTATTTTTCTTTATAGTACTTACAATCATGAAAGTTCCATGAGATTGGGAACTTATCCACTACTTTATCTCCAGTTCCTATAACATAATGGGCAATTAACAAATATTTGTTGACAGCTAGAAGAATGGATAAACTCGAATGCTGTGTTGAATTTTCAGAACTAAATTTATGATAGCTCAAAGAGATGCATAACATATTGAGGGATAAAAATAAATAAAAGAATGACTCAAGTCAATAGAGGAATATTGTGGGAAAATAAGATCAAACCAAGGTTAAGTACAGGAAACAAAAATGTGTAACAAATTTCAGAAATAATTGAAGTATTTGGGTGAATTTCTTAATTGCCAAAGGAAAGAGAGAAATATGCTTCATTTCAAAATTAAGATGATGAAAATATACTGGTAAAATATAGTCAACTTTTTCTGGTAGCACTTGTTTCTCCTTTGGATCTTATGGAAACTCTGTGGGCTCAAAGAGTTGATGTTTTGTGTTGTGTGCCATTGTATATTTACAATGTCAGGAATCTTCTAGCTTCTTCTAAGCCTGTTTTTGAAAGGTTTTTTGTTATTGTTGTTGTTTGTTTTGAGACGGAGTCTCACTCTGTCACCCAGGCTGGAGTGCAATGATGCGATCTTGGCTCACTGCAACCTCTGCCTCACAGGTTCAAGCAATTCTCCTGCCTCAGCCTCCTGAGTAGCTGGGATTACAGGCCCATGCCACCACGCCTGGCTAATATTTGTATCTTAAGTAGAGATGGGGTTTCACCATGTTGGCCAGGCTGGTTTTGAACTCCTGACCTCCACCTGCCTCGGCTTCCCAAAGTGCTGGGATTAAAGGTGTGAGCCACTGAGCCTGGCTCAAAATTTGTTTTTTAAAAATGTGATCTAAACTAATGTTTTTAAATACAATATCTAAACTAATGCTTTTAAATAGAGTATCCACATTTCTTTATACCTCCCCTTTCTATTTAAGTCCAGTTTTCATTATATAACTCAAGAAGTTAAAGAATATGTCTCTGTTAATATTTGGTCCAGTGGTTTTGAAACTGTTTACTTATTATGTATGTATTTCACCAAAACTGCTTTTATTATTAGGTAAGTCAGTAGTAAAAGAACTGACACCAGTAGTTATAAATATTTTACTTTAGAATGTATTGAGAGGCAGATATTTATATTGAAAAATGTTAGTGATGAGTTTACTATTTTATAACTTATTGCTCTGCTGGCCTTTCACCTGTAATAGCATCACTTGTAGTTTTGCTTTCTTCCCCAAATTTTGCAAATCACTGTGATACAACTTAAATAATGTTGACATCTTTTAGCAAAATAATCTTTCTGCCTGTTTTAGTCTCAAATTTGGGGATATAATTTAACTCCTAATTAGGAGTGTAGCCATTTTCCCTCCTCTTAGTTTTTATTTTAAGAATTTTTCAACTAAACAAAAGTTGAAAGGATTATGTGATGAACATCTGTATACCCTTTACCTGGTATGACAATTTTAACCTTTTTTCATAATTGCGTTCACCCTCTCCTGGCCCCTCTGCCACCCCCACCACAACGGTGCCCATGTATATGTACCTAGTTTTAATTATTTTTTCCTTAACAATTTGAAAGCAAGAAACTTTACCCCAAACACTTCAGCCTATATCTCTTAAATAACCACAATACTATTATCACACCTAATGCAATTTAACATTGATATCATAATATATGTTTTATCTCTATATAACAAGCCATCTCTATTTTGTGGCTTAAACCAACAATCATGTATTTTGTTTCATGATTCTGTGCCGTGGTTGAGTGGTTCTTGGTTTGGTCTTACATCAGCAAATTCATGCTGCTTCATTCAGCTGGTAGATGCTTAGAATGGGCTCAGCTGGAATTTGAAAGATTCCTTTCCTTCTTAAGTTTTGACTTACTTTTTTGCTTTTGATTCCTTCTCTAATAATCTTATGTTTCTAAAGCTTTATATGAGAGTATCTAATCATAGTCTGTGTTAACTATTTGTCTTTAATATCTTTTAGGAATATCATAATGCATGAAGGCAGCTGGGGCATATCTCATACACGTGTGCCGACAGAATCTCGGCCAGGTCATGTAGCTCTTATAGCTGGGTTTTATGAAGATGTCAGCGCAGTTGCCAAAGGTATTGTGTATTTGGACAATCTTATTAAATGAAACATCTGTCAAATAAATATTAGTCCTTTACCGCTTAATCATGTCACAAAGTGAAGGTATGTTTTGAGATACTTTGGACAAATGTTTTAGCATGCCTTACTGACATGAACACCCACTGGTATTGACTCCATAATGAGGCTTTAGTATTTCATTCTCCTGTGTTATTGAAAGAATTTGGGTTGGATGGAAGCGTAATTTTCCTAGATATTATTCTTGAAAGTTCAAAAATAATTTTATATTTCATTAAGAAGTAAATTATCTATTGTTAATTTTTTAAAAATAGTGGTATAATATACATAATATAAAATCTACTATTAGTTTTGCATTTTTCACTGACTAATTGTTATTATTTGAAGAATAGTTCTTTAGGGGCTTATTGTACCATGTATATATTACTATTACTGCTTGCTTGCTTTCTGAAGGATGGAAGGAAAATCCTGTAGAATTTGATTCTCTTTTTAATGAAAGTAAATACACATGGAGCTGGGGAAGCCCAGATATCCTGCCTATGTTTGCCAAAGGTAAGAGTTGCTGATTATGTTTCCTCCGATAGTAAATAGGGAATAAGTCAATATGGTAGTTTTCTGTTTTTATATACATACTGTATTTGTTAATTTTTACACATATTTTTACATGTTTAACATTTCTGAAATAGGGATATTTAATTACAGTGATAGATGTGTCTGTTTAATTGGCATTGTTTTTTTCCTTCTTAGTTATACTTGAAATATTGGTACATCATACAGTTAGATAGTATTTTGGATTCAATTAAATGGTATATGGCTCTATCACTTAACAGCTATATAATCTTGAGCAATTTATATAATCTCTCTGAGGTTCAATTTCCTTTTTATAAAATGTGATAATATTAGTTTCCGTCTCATAGATTTATTTTTAGAATTAAATTATGTAATTCATGTGAAATATTTAGCATAGCACTTTTCACATAACTTCATTATAAATGGTGATGTTGAGGCGTGGTTCATTATACTTTGGCAAATCATTTTAAAAGTTAGTGGATATTCATATGAAGATTTAAACATTGGCTGGGCACAGTGGCTCACACCTGTAATCTCGGCACTTTGGGAGGCTAAGGCAGGTGGATCACTTGAGCTCCAGAAGTTGGAGACCAGTCTGGGCAACAAGGTGAGACCCACATCTCTACAACAAACAAAAAATTGGCTGAGTGTGGTGGCATGTGCCTGTAGTCCCAACTACTCAGGTGCCTGAGGTGGGAAGAGCACTTGAGAGCCTGGGATGTTGAGGCTGCAGTGAGCCATGATTATGCCACTGCACTGGCAACAGAGCAACACCGTGTCTCAAAAAAAAAACAAAAGATTTAAGTGTTAAAATGTATAGTTATAATTCCTATTTTAATATATTGAATATGCCATATATTTTGGCATTTAATATAGATGGCATTTAACATATAATTTATTTAAATTGATATTTAATATATTGAATATAGCATTTAGATTTGTTGTTTATATGCATGATTCTGCAAACATTGGGACATCTCTTAATTAGAAAATTCATTTATATTATTTTCTAAAATCAGTTGGATGAATTTCATGTCATTAAATGCTTTTAAGTGGAAACAGAATGATTGATCATTTCACTTATCAGAAAGGATTTGTAACATACTTAGTCATGAGTGTAATTAAAATAATGGGAACTATTGAAGATTATTACGTGTCCAGGAAGCAAAATATATATTGAGAATTTTACAGATGATAGTCATAGAACATTATTATACTGGGTGGACCAAAGAGCCCCAAACTGTTTGCCATTTATATATTGCCTTCTTTGGAAAGCAGTTTAGTTTTTTTGGGAGTTGGTGGTGGTAAGGGTAGATTAAGTTGCTATGGCTTATCAAACTAACATTCTTGTTTCTGGCTACAATGGATGAGACAGGACCAATAATTGAATTAGAGATAGTCTAATAGGAATGTTCCATATCTTATGGTAAACAACAAACCCAGTCAGACCTTTTTATTTGGGATGTGGGAAGTAGAATGGCTGAGCTGTGGAATAGGGTCATTAGAGCTGAACTGGTGCTATAAAGATTGTATTAGTTTATTGTATCTCTTTCTTTTTGTTTTTGTTTTTGTTTTTCTTTTTTTGAGACGGAGTTTTGCCCTTGTTGCCGAGGCTGGAGCACAGTGGAAAAATCTCAGCTCACTGCAACCTCCACCTCCTCGGTTCAAGTGATTCTCCTGCCTCAGCCCCCTGAGTAGCTGGGATTACAGGCACACATACACCACACACCACATCTATTTTTAATAGAGATGGGGTTTCATCATGTTGGCCAGGCTGGTTTTGAACTCCCGACCTCAGGTGATCCACCTGCCTCGGCCTCCCAAGATACAGGAATTACAGGTGTGAGCCATCACGCTAGTCATATCTCTTTCTTATCACCTGCAAGAGCCTATCAAACTCAGAAATTCACTAAACTGATTAGATTCTTAATACAGTCTTGCAAATGTATGAGATTATTATATCTGTTGACCCCTTCAAACTCTTTGGCAATAAGCAATATTTATTCTCTTATAAGTTGAGAAAAATACGCATAGTTTATGAATAAGAGAAGTGAAATATTTGAATTTTCTTCTTATGTTAAGAAGGTTTGTACATCACACATCTTCATCTATTTTAGATTGTAGCATTCTAAGGGGCACACATGTTTTGAATGGTTTAATCCTTAAAGGGAGACAACTATTGTGCTTATTTTTGTTATATTGCTTATTAGAGTTGTGATTTTGGTGTGTTAATTAACATATAGTGAATCTGTGAAATTAAAATATGTTATTTTTGAGGACAAAAAGCAATAGTATACATTAAAGTATATAGCATGGTCCATAGGACATAATATACATAAATGTTAATTATTCCTCCCATTTTTCTCTTCCCCATCATAATGAACAATGCTTTGTGAAAATTCTGGTTACTCACAAAAATCTGTGAATGACTATCTCATACTTTATGATAGTTTAAAAGATTTTGTAAAAAAATTGTTTTTTCCAAATTTCCTTTTCAGGTGCTAGTGGAGACCACGTTTATACATACAGTTATGATGCTAAAAGAGAGGATTTTGGTGCTCAAGATGCAACAAAACTGGATACGTGGGTTTTTGATAATGTTAAGGTTTGTGCTATTGAGTGGTTAATATACAAAAAACATATTTTTATCTGAAGTATTGGAGACTGTATTTCAAGTTTTTTCTGTTTGCATGAGCTTTAAAAGTTTTATATTGTAGCATACTGTTCTGAATTCTAAGATTTAATTATAAAAAATTACACATTCTAAATAAACAAGAGAAATTTTAAACTTCTTTGTTTCTATTAGTAAAATGAGCTCTAGATTAGGATTTAGGAAACCTGTTTTTCATTTCTAGTTTGTGATTCATCCTGGGTAAATTTTGATCTTTCATTGACCTTGGAATCATTCTCTTGTAGTAATGGACCATGTGAGATATATGAAAGCCTTTGGGAAAATGCTGTTCAAATATAATACATTTATAATAACAAAGTGTATGATTTTAAAAAAATTATACTTTAAAGAAAAATTAGATAAGCAGATTATATAAGCAAAAACAAATTAGCAAATTGATCATAATAAAAATCTATGGTTTCTTTAAGTACTAGAGTTTTTTGAACATTTTATAGTGACAATTATCATAGTTTCATGAGGAATACAATATAATTTATATTCTCAAAAATGGTGTGAAAATCTCAATTGTGGACATTGTCTCTCTTCTTTTACCAGTGCATTATTCCTCATCTCCAAATAACAACTCATAATTCATCCATTATAAGAGGCTTTGATTGACACTTCTTTTTTCTAATAGTGTCTTTTGAACTGACTTTGTGGACTTCTCCATGATATAGCCATTTTTGTTTGTGAATGTATTCCTCAGTATATATCTGCCTTTTTCTTTGTATTTGCTTAGCAGAAATTGAGTGCTCTAAAATTCATGGCTAAACCCTATTTTTTTCCAAGGATCTTTTCCCTTGAAATTTTCTTTTTACTTTTAATGTATACTTTTGTCAACAGGGAAAACTTTCATCTTAAATAAAATCTCTTTGAGAAAATGATTAGCAAATTATTTTGCTAATCATCACTTCTTAACATAATGTACTAATATTAATATCTGCATGAAAGCCTTTGGCTTCTAATTTCGTGTGTGTAGCTAAAATCCCTCCAAAATCATGGAATTGATTCCTTGTGAATGTACATACTTAGCTGGTAGCTGCCCTGATTTCATGTCTTTCTTCCTTTCTTTATTTCAACACTACTAGTCTTGACATGGTAGTGGACAGAAAAAAAGATTTGCACATGACTTCTTCATAAAATATGGTAGATATATATTAATCAAGTTATAATGAAAATATGAAGTCATCAGCATTGGTAAGTGATGTGAAGGAAAAATAGAGACCAAGAATGTATCTTCAGAAAATTCTAATCTGGACTGGGTAGTTAGGGGAAGCCTAAGAGGTTTGAGATAATCTCAGAACAGGTATAGGAGACAAAGAAATGGGTAGGGATGGATTGGTATGGAAAGGTATTTCAGGCCAGCAGCATTATGTAAATCTTGGTCAAGAGTCAGCATAATGGATTTGAGGAAGTGAAAAAAGGGAGGTTAGTGTGGCAGGAGGACTGCCTGGGAGCCAGATCTCAGAAGAGGCTAGAGAGTGAGTTAAGGGTTTTACTTCATATCCTGGCTAGAGACTCATGCTTAATTCAAACCAAACAGTTTCCAGATCCATGCAGTTTTCTACTCACCTGTTTTTTGTAATTGTGGTTAAAAAAATACATATGCAAAATACAGAATTTACTATCTTAAGCATTTTAAGTGTTTGCAGACAGTCCCCAGCTTAACAGTGGTTTAACTTTCGATTCTTTTGACTTTCCACCAGTGCAAAAGCCATATGTATTTAGTATAAACCATACATTGAGTACCCATACAACCATTTTGTTTTTTACTTTCAGTATAGTATTCAAAAATTACATGAAATAGTAATTATTATCTCACTTATCTCACATTATCAACACTTTATTAAAAAATGGGCTTTATGTTAGATGATTTTGCCCAACCATAGGCTAATGTAAATGTTTTGAGCATGTTGAAGATAGTGTAAACCAAAAATAAAATTCTAAGCACCACCCCCGCAAGCATCTCAATGAACTTTCTCAGCCAGGGCGCTTTTAAAAGCTTTAAAAATGTAACCTGAGAGGCTGATTCAGGTCATGAGGGGAGGTGGGTGTCGGACATGCCTCATTATACCTCTCTGGCATTAACCTCAACACAGACCTTAAAGTCTAATAAGAAGCATTTTACAACCTGTTCTCTCTGAAACCTACTATCTGAAGGGTCCCTCTGCAAATAAGAACTTTGGATTCCACAATCTCTTATCTTAACCCAGACATTCCTTTGTTTTGATCCCAAGTCTTTAGAGAAACTCAACCAATTGCCAACCAGAAATTTTTAAATTTCCCCCCAATCCCCACTTTGAGTTGTCCCACCTTTCTGAACCAAACCAATGTATTTCTTAAATATATTTGGTTGAAGTCTCATGTCTCCCCAAAATGTATAAAACCAATCTACACCCCAACCACCTTGAGCACATATTCTCAGGATCTCCTGAGTGCTGTGTCATGGGCCATGGTCACTCATATTTGGCTCAGAATAAATCTCTTCAAATATTTTATAGAGTTTGACTCTTCGTGGATAGTAGGCCAGACTAAGCTATGATGTTTGGTAGGTTAGGTATGTTACTGGTGGAAGGTATCTGAATTACTGGCAGCAAATCCGTAAGGATCTGCAGCAACCTCAATTCTTACCTCCCGAGAAGAAAAACTTTGACTAGGGCCATAAGGCAGAAGAAGAGACCAAGGCAGGAGTGGAATTTTATTTACAAAAGCTTTAGAACAGGAAAGAATGGGAAGTATGCCTAGAAGTGAGCACCGAGGTCAAGTGCAGTGTTTAATCTTGATCCTAGGACTTTATAGGCTGGCCCCTTTCCATGATTCTTCCCGTAGGGTGGGGCGCCCACATGCGCAGTGCCCTCCTTAACGTTGGAAGGTGAGCATGCAGTGTGTTTAGAAAGTTGTACACACACCCATCCGAGGCTTTCTTTCCTTTTCTGGTGGAGTGCCCCCTGACGGGCATACTTCACCATTTGGTCTCTTAATGCACATGCCCAGGAATGCATCTCTCTGGTGCTTGCATTCAGTTAACACTTTAGTGCAGCAAGTGTGGACCATCAGGAAATGGCCTCTCCCTGGTGCCAGCTGCCAATCTACTACTTTTAGAGAGGCAGTGTGATAATTGCTGAATCATCACCTGACATTCCTGGTGGGTTAGGGAAGACCCCTCTCTTGTCCCACTCATGCCTGTCTCACTACCTGTAACAGGTATATTACATGCATTTTTGACTTAAAATAGTTTCAATTTAGGATGGGTTTATTGGGATATAACCCCATTGTAAGTGAGGAGCATCTGTAATTTAGTAATGTTAAGTATATTCATGTTGTTGTGCAACTAATCTCTAGACTATTTCATCTTGCAAAACAAACTGTACCCATTAAACAATAATTCTGGCTGGACGCAGTGGCTCACGCCTATAATCCCAGCACTTTGGGAGGCCGAGGTGGGTGAATCACGAGGTCAAGAGATTGAGACCATCCTGGCCAACATGGTAAAACTCCTTCTCTACTAAAAATACAAAAATTAGCCGGGCGTGGTGGCACATGCCTGTAGTCCCAGCTACTCGGGAGGCTGAGGCAGGAGAATCGCTTGAACCCGGGAGGCGGAGGTTGCAGTGAGCCGAGATCGTGCCACTGCACTCCAGCCTGGCGACAGAGTGAGACTCCGTCTCAAAACAAACAAACAAACAAACAAACAAAACTATTCATTTTCCCCTCCCCCAACCCCTGGCAACCACCATTCTACTTTCTATTTCTATGCATTTGACTACTCTAGGCACCTTATATCATAAGTGGTATCATACAGTCTATGTCTTTTTGTGATTGGCTTATTTCACTTAGTATAATGGCCTCAAAGGTTCACCTGGGTTGAATCTATTCACTTTAAAAATCTCAGTTCGTGCATCATCTTCTCTATTATGTCTTCTGTGACTTCTCTTTGCTTTACCCTATTTCCACTTTGACTTAGATAACCCTCTTCTATATTCCCTTAATACTTTATTGTGCTATACTATAACTGTTCATACATTGACATATTCCCCTTCAATATACATCTTGTTGGCAGAGATACTGACTTTTTCACACTGTTAACTTTAAACCTCTATCAGAGGCTGGGCGCAGTGGCTCACGCCTGTAATCCCCAGCACTTCGGGAGGCCAAGGTGGATGGATCACTTGAGGCCAGGAGTTTGAGACCAGCCTAGCCAACATGGTGATACCCTGTCTCTACTAAAAATACAAAAAAATTAACCGAGCGTGGTGGTGCATGCCTGTAATCCCAGCTACTTGGGAGACTGAGGCACAAGAATTGCTTGAACCCAGGAGGTAGAGGTTGCAGTGAGCCAAGATTGTGCTGCTGCACTCCAGCCTGGGCTGGGCGATAGAGACTTTGTCTCAAACAACAACAACAACAAAACAACAATAACAACAACAACAACAATAATTCCTCTATCAGGGAATTGTTTGGTACATGAATAAGTATACTTAGATTAGATCATACCTGTGTAATAGGGAAGAAAATAAAAGTTTACTTCTATCTTACGTAAAGATAATGCCAGCAGTAGGCAGCTGAGCATTGATGCAGTCCAGGGTGCTATATTGGCTCCACAATGTCACTGACACTCAGTCTCCTGAAGTCTTCCTCTAACCTCAAAGCGTGAGTTTTATCTTCAAGGTTATGTCATGACTCAAGATACCCTTGGAGTTCCTGCCCTTATGTTAGTGTTTTAGGTCAACAATATGAAGAAGAAAAAAGGATCTTTCCTACTGAATTATATTTATTTCAAAGAGCCTTAGATCCACATAGCTTTAAGACTGAAATATTTGACTTAAATCTTATTGGCCAAAACCACAAAGGCACATCTAGCTGCAAGAAAGGATAGGATGAGCACATCTAGCTCCAAGAAAGGATTACGTAGCTGAATATATTGTACCAGCCATAGAACAAATTATAGATATAATTCAAGTCATTTGCTCAGTTTTTTTGTTTTTGTCAGCTTTCAATTATGTGTTTAACTTTTAATTCTTTTCTCTTAAAGAACTTACCATTTTTATCTAGTTTTTAAATTTTCTTAGGAGTTAATTAGAATGTATATGAAAGTTAGGGGGCAATTTTATACTTTTGAGACAGATGATAGCAGGTTACATATTATATTAATTTATTTCTATTCTTGAATAGCTAGTTCTCTAATTGTACCATTTGTATTTTTTAACATAGTAATGAAGAATTATTTGAAAAAAATACTTAAATACTTCAGACTTTTGTTGAAAAATTAAACATCTCTTGTTAAAAGTTAACATCTTCTACAGTTAAAGGCATTTATGTGAACAACAAAGATGTATCTTAGATAGCCTGTTAACTTATTTTAAAATAATTTAAAAGTAGTCTTCATAGTTTTGAACCCATGTTCATGCATATATGAATACAGGATGAATCATTTGCCTTAGAAGGGTTTATGAATCTGGTTTATCATTATTAAATTAGCATAATAATCTTCAAATTTTATTTTTATTAATTATTCCCAGCCTCACCCTGCCAAGTGGCATTTTATGAATTTGATGCTTTTCTGTTACATGATTTGAAGAACACATTCTAGTTGGGGCAAAGTAAGTAATGAGGAGGCTATTTGCAATGTTCTAAATTGGAGATTACGATTGGACTAGGTTGGTAGTACACAGGACAATGAGAAGTGGTCCAGTTCTGAAATATTTAAAAATAATAAATGATTCTTAAACTGATAGCACTATTACTATTTTATTTTTGGCTCTTGCCAAAATATGTCTTCAATGTGCTGTATTTTATTAAGTTAGATGTGAGATTAACATTATGAGATCTCTATGAAATTATGATCCCCTTTCTAACACCTTTTTTTGGCCTTCTTATAACAAACAGCTAATTCATTGAACATAGATGTCTGAGCTGATAGCAAAGACGTTGTGTTGGTAGGTCACAGATTTAAATAACGTGAGATAATTTAATTTTGTACTTATGCATAAATTTAAATGTTTTCGTCAGTATTACTTTTAAAATAAAACAAGTGAACTAAATATTTTTAACTCATTTGTTATATGTAGGACTTCTTTCGTCATGCCAGGAACAACCAGTCTTTGTTTTCTAAAATAAATGAAGAAAAAATAGTTTTTTTCTTACATTTATTAGGAATAGATACAAATGGACATGCTCATCGACCGTCCTCGAGGTAATTTAATGCATGCTATGTTTAATTGTATTTTTTAGGGGAAACATCTATTCTATTGAACTTTTAAATTATTATAATGTTTTCTTTGGAATTATAACAACAGAGCTAATATTTTAAATAACTACTGTAATGTATATTAAGTTCTTGATTATATGAGATTTCTGATGTAGTGGTTTAAATCATATGTGCTGTATCCAGATGACACATTAATATAAGTAAAATATATCCTGTACATATTCCATAGTCTTCATTTACTGAAGCAGAGAAAAAAAGATCTAAAATATCTATATATTTTAGAAATATTTTCAGTGAATCTTGAAAATAAAAGCATTCTATGGTATTAACTTTTATATCACCAAAAGATGTAACTATCTATTCCTTGTGTATTCCGTTTAATTAGTATTGTATCTAGCATATAAATTGTATAAATTTTTGTATACCATAATTCAGTAACACTCCTGATATATAACAGCAAAGATTTTTCTCACTTTTGAAGACCACAAGTAAAAGGAAGATACCATGTTATACTCTTATTTCTTATTTTGCATTTGGTTTAGATTAGCCTAACAGTAGCTGTAAAGCCTATTGGGTTAGCTACCAGTAATGAATACCTCACAATCCCCTTCTTAAACTTGAGGCACTGTTGTAATTGCTGGAATATCCGTATCGAAAGAACCTTGTTCAGTTGTATGGCAATCTCAAATATAATGCGTTCAGAGTGTGCTATTATATTTTATATCACAAGCACTTGAGGGAATGAAAATATTCTATACTTGAAATGATACTTTTAGTGTGGCCAGAAGAGTATAGTTTATGTAGTGAGAGTGAGAGACATGAAAGTCATCTATCTCATTTAGGACCTAAAAGTTCATTAAAATATATTTGTTAATCAGTCCCCTTTTAAATCATTTTTGAAAACTATTTTGGGTTATTTTGCTTCATTAAAAGGAGAAAAAAAATTATTTCAACAATCTAGAGTGCTCTGATTTTAAAATATTAAAGATGAAATCTAAAAGCATTTCAGAAGTTACTGATTTTGAATGTAATAAATCCACGTTGAATACATTTGATTTCTCCAGATTAATTTAATTTGTTCCTCTGTTTCTTTATACATAGAGACTACAAGGATAATATTAAAAAAGTTGATGATGGAGTTAAAGAAATCGTGTCTATGTTTAACCATTTCTATGGAAATGATGGGAAAACAACATTTATCTTTACCTCTGACCATGGAATGACAGACTGGGGTTAGTGTGTCTTTAATTGATATGTACCTTACAATTAAAGTAGTGATAAATGTAGCCGGCAAATATTTTATGGTGTTGAGAGGATTAGATGTCTTGGTATATACAAAGTGTCTAGCACATAATTTTGTGCTTAAAATGTTAGCCTAAAAAACAACTGATCTTATATAAAAAATATTTTCTCTAATTAAAAAACGAATATATTCTCATTTACAAATGAGAAACTAGAGGAAAGTGGAGAAGAAAATAAAAAGTAACTATTATTTATCTACAGAGAATTAAGTGTATATGTTGGCAGAGGGAGTGGTGTTAAGATGGTATTACTGAGGGACCGATGGCTGCTGAAATTCTGTCCCGGATAAGCCTGTGCACCCTATAAGATTCCCAAGGCAAATGCAATGTGTGCACAGAGAACAAAATAAAGCAAAGATGAAATTTGTCCCTAAATCACAATATGAATTTCTAGTGATTTGAATTCCACTTTATAAAGGACTTCTTTTGGCTCTACCTGCCAGAGTGGCCTGGAAGAAAAAGATCAAGAGACCTTACCATCTTCTCCAGAACAGACCAAGTCTCTACTGCTTGCCCCAAGCTTGGGTGGTTACTGCCCAAGGGAGCTCTCTGTTCTTCCTGTCTGCAGTGCTACTCTGGCAGCAGCAACACTTCTTCCATGTCTTATTGTTATTATTTCTATTCTTTCAAACGTAGTTACTCAGCAGACATTCTGGTTTTTTGTTTTAGTTTTTGCCTGTTTGTTGTTATTTCTCTAACTTGCTTTATAGGAATATTGCCAAACTAATTGTCATAAAAGGTTGTAACCATTTGGCAATGTAGTCACTATAATTAACTATATATGGATCAACTCTTCAAAACAAACTATTTAAAAAATATTTAGTTGTAAGTTAGTTGTTCTATATTTGTCTTATTATTCTTGGTATCTTATTTGTAGGTTCCCATGGGGCTGGTCATCCTTCAGAGACTTTAACTCCTTTAGTCACTTGGGGAGCTGGAATCAATTATCCCCAAAGAGTATCAGCTCAGCAGTTTGATGATTCATTTTTGAAAGGTACAAGCATTTCTTTACTGTGTTTATAAACACAGCCTCTTAAAATAAAAACAAAGTTTAATTTTTTAAGAAATCACTTTTCAAATTTTAGTTGTAAATCCCTCATTTTGACATTTGTGCCATTACTGTTTCTATGCAAACACTACAAGGGATTGTTGGTTTTTCTCTTCTCAAAGAGCCATTTGTTGAACCCTTCCCAGCACACCACTGCTAATAACTAGACCTTTCTGAATGTCTCAACTGATAAACTGAACTTTCGATGTTCTTTTATTAATTTATTAATTAATTTGAATGTGAGGTAGAGTAAATAAAAATTAAATAAGAGGAAATTTAAGGTTTCATAGAGGTAAATTATCAGTTTGATTGAGATTTTTCAACTCAAGCAAAGTACATACTATCAGTTATAAAATCATACAACCTACAAAATATCTCTATTAGATAAAAAGCAAGAGGTAGTACTGAGCTATTTCAACCCTAGGCCCTAATGAAGACAGAAGAGCACAGTGAATAATGCACTCAATAGCATGTCTTCAGTAAGTAATGGTGCATTTTTCAGAGGGCGATTTCTTATATGTTTGTAAGTGCTGATGGAGAGCATCGTGCCAAATCACAGGTCCACAGAGGAGATATTGACAAGGGGCCACAACAGTGCAACCAGTACACTGTCATTATCATTGCCAGATTTATTTAGGTATGAAAGAAAAAGAAGCTAGAGGACTCTTTTTTTCATCTACTGTATATCTTTGAGATAGCCCCTGCTTGCTCAGAACTTAGCATTCTAGTAGGAGAATTAAAGCAATTAGAAACAAAATTTACACATTATGATAATTTTATGAAGAAAATCAGGGTGATATGATAAAAGAGGAGGTAGGACCAGGCCTCTTTCTCCACCCTGTCCCCCATAGTTTCTTTAGAGACAGATTCTTGCTGTGTCTCTAAAGGAATGGAATGGGCTGGAATGTAGTAACTGTTAACAGGTTCACAGGCCAATCGTAGCTCACTACAGACTGGAACTCCTGGGCTCAAGCAGTCTTCCTGCCCCAGCCTCCCAGGTAGCTGGAACCACAGGTGTGTACCATGCCTGACTCAGTCTCCCATGTTTTTATTAAGATATTTAGCAAAGGAGGCAAAATGCATTAGTTTTAAATGTATAGCTTTATGAATTTTACCTGCATATATATGTACCATGTAATCTCCACCCAGATTCGCCATACATTTGCAGTACCCTAGAAGTTCCCCTTATGGAGCAGGATACATTTTATAGAGTGGGCTAATAGTACGTCTCTTCACAGTTAGGATAAGAGGGAGCCATTCATATGAAGGTTAGGGCAGGAATGTTTCAGGCAGAGGGAATAGCAAATGAAGAGGCAAAAAATACGAAGAGCTTAGCTTGTTCGAGGAACAGAATTGGAAGGCTGATGTGGCTGAGCACTGTCAGCTAGGAGCAGAGTATAATGAGTTGAGAGGTTGGAGAGGTAAACAAGAGGTAGATCATTTGATGCACCAAAGCCTGGGTAAGGAGAGCATGAAGTATGTTCTGAGTGCAGTGCTCTATCGTTAAAACCTGTTAGAGCATTGCCAACATTCCAGTTTGCCATAGGAGCTACCTTTCTGACTGCTCTGTGATAAATGGATTAGATTGGATCAAAATAGAAAGTAGGGTAAATAGTATGTTTGTATTTATGAGATTTAACTTTATTTTGGCATTTGATTTCTCACTGAATTGATGTTTTAGAATCACATGATTTCAAGAATTGTCACAAAATAAATGCATTTTTTCTCATATGAATATTAAGTATACATTTTAGAGAGAAGGAATGTGCACTTTTTCATCAACTGATTATTGTGATTTTTTGGCAGTTGACTAGTAGAGTCAGAAACATATTTTTAAACTTTAATTAGCTTATTGAATGAAATTTTATTATACAATATCTTATAACTCTTTTGGCAGTATATCCTAAAGCCATTAAATCAAAACTTGGTCTCTCATAATCACTTGTTTCGATTTCTGTTAGATGCAATTTCTGAATTTGTGTGTAGCAAAATGAAAGAATGAGCCTATCTTTGAAGGCAATTTTAATAATAACTCAATATACTATGTTAACATTTGTGATTAGTGACTACAGGAATATCACAACTACAGTTTTAAGTGTTTTGGGAGCAACTGCCATCACAGAAAAAAAGAGAAGCTTGAATTAATTAACTTCCTATCAATTGCCTTAATAACTCTCTCGAACAGGATTGTAATGAGTTTTCAATGCTGACAGTTGTTACCATTGTGCTTTTTCACTTCCATCTTTCCTTCCTCAGCCTCTGATATTTTGAAACAATTATCTCCCAAAGAGCATTTAAGAAGCTTAATGCTTCCATCACAGGAAACACCAAATATTTACTTTTTAAAAAATTATTTAAAAAAATATACCTTTGCCTTTAAGCATGATTTTTATTCATAGTTGGCTTAAAATAGACATTTCTAATACCTATGTTTTCCATAAGTATTGGGCACTCCTAAAAATCAAATGATTTATTCTTTTTTAAATCTTAACATCAGATCTTGTGTCTGATTTTATCTTTCAGAGTGGAGATTGGAGAACTGGAAGAGGCTAGATGTCAATCAGGTATCCATTTTGATTTTATTACATTCAAATTTAATTTTATCTTCTATAAGGAGGTTAGTCAAAAACTATAAAAAGTAGATAATATTGACAAATTCTTTTTCAAAACATTTCAGTTACTAAGGGGAATTCTTTTAGTGCAAATATTTTAGCTCAACTAATCTGTTGTGGCAAAACAAACAAAACTTCAAGTGAAAATAAAAGACTTTTTCCAAATAACACTGGATAATTATTTGTTATGTAAATTGAAGTTCGCATGCCTGTTAAATTTCTGTGATTGCTTTTCATGATTGTATTGCTTAATTTAAGCACAGATCTATTAAAATTCCTGTTATGGGTTCCTTTCCTTTAGTATATCAGTTACATTTTCTTTTTGTTAACACATATTTTACCTTTACTTCTAACCAGCAACCTTACAAATGCAATGGGAAAAAAGTGATGAGATTATAAATTACTCAGCTAGAAACCTTCTGTTAGAGGAAAATGTATAGCCAGTCTGATAAAGTTAGACTAGTAGCATTGTCTGTAAATATGAAGCACATAATTGTCATTGTTAAAAACATGCTACTTTAATAGCCATTTTCGCTATTTATAGAAGGTATAGCATCATTGGGATATGGCTTCCAAAGTGGCAGGAGTATCTTGCCTTCCAGGTCACCACACAAGCTGAGATTACTTACTGTGGTGGACAAATCAAGGTCCAGGGTCTCACTTTCAGACCTGTGGTTGTAGAAACTTGTTTCTTCCCAGCATAACAAGAATAGTCTTCTCCCAGGATAGATGCATACTACCCAAGTAAATGAACATGAACATATTAAGTCAGAATAGCAATTTATTAATTTGCAATTAAAAATCACTGTCAAAAAGACAGGAATGACTTGAAGATCACAAAACAAGAACATCTCGTATTCATAGCCAGACCAGATCATAATCAGCAATTTAACATAGATTCAGTTACTGCTCTCTGAATTGTCAGTCTGTTGGCGAACATTCCTGCTTCAGATCTCCATCAAATGAGAATCTCTTCTTCTATTCATTCCTTCTACTAACACTGTGATGTGTCTGTGGTGTGTTTCAACTTTGTACTAAGTGTAAGTATTTAGTGGTGAGTAAAGGCAGACTTAATCCCTGTCCTGGGAAATTTATACCTTAGGGGTAAGAACAGATACTCATCAGTCTGTTGTACAAATACATGTAAACTTGAAGCTGTGGTAACCACTACAAAAGAGATTTGTGCAGCAGTGAGACTGTAGAGTGGATGTATGTGATAGACTGTGGTCAGCAAAGTCTTCCTGAGAAGTCGAGGATTGAGCTAAGATTCATGAATAAGCAGGAATTAGTAGGCCAAGGCAGTAGGAGGAGGGCTTTTCAGGCAGAGGAAATGCATACACTAAGTTCTGGTGAGAGGTTACATGGTGTATTAAAGGGTCTTGAAGAAAGCTGTTATACCGCAATAGAAGCCATGGGGTGGTGTGAGGCAGAAGGGAGGCACGGACCCTTCAGGGTCTCATGGGCCTTCTGAACTTAATTCTGAAAGTTCAAAGAATCCTTGAAGAGTTTGAAGCCTAGAGAGTGACACGATGTGGTTTTTTGTGTGTGGAAGAATCCCCCTGGCTGCAGCGTGGAGAAGAGATTAGAGGTGGCTGACAGTGGATTCTGAGGGAAAAGGAAAAGGCGACTAGAAAGACTTTGGAGATTTCCAGTTTTCTGCAGGATGGCACCTGGAGGACAGTCTAAATAGTAGCAAGTGAGAAAGATTGAGAGCCTGGGAACAAACTTGATGAATTCCAACTTTAAGTGAGGGAGTAGTGAAGGTATCTGAAAAGGAGGAGCCAGTGAGATAGAAGAAACTCAGCTGTGTAGTGTTGAGGCCAAGAAAGGAGTGGCCTATGCCATACTGCTGAAAGGTCTAGTAATGCCAGCAACACTTGTAGCTGTCATTGTCACAGGCTTATTATGTGCCAAGTACTTTATAAGTTTTATCTCATTTAATCCTGTCATACCTCTTTAAGGGAAAAACTTGTATTTATTTTTTTAACTGATAAAGAAATCGAGCAATTGGAGGGTTAAAAAACCTGCCTGAAAATTTGAAGCTGGGCGTTCTCAATTCTGAGTACTTCATTGCCTGAAAAATTATAAGGACTTATATAAATGTAGTCAATTAGATTTAGAAAATGGGTGGTTAGCTCTCTTAGAGAGAGCAGTCTATGGAATGATAAAAGGTCAGAGTGAGCCACAGTGGGCAGAAGAGTGATGGGAAGGTGAGGAAGTGAAGATAGAAAAAAGATGAACAAGTCTTCCGAGAAAATGACCTTGAAGAGGTGATATCCAAAATGGTATTTGGGATCTTTTGACTAAAGAGCCTCTTCTCTGGTTTATGTCTTTTCTGAACATCACTGGCTGGTCAAAGTATCCTTCTGATACTTTGTTTTTCTAGTTAATATATACATTTCTCCAGTTAAAGTCTACTCTTGATATTCATTTTATGTCTAAATAAGGCATCCTTGTATAATACTGAAAAACTGTTACATAAAATGGTCAAATTCTTAGCTAATAGGATAAGTAATTTTTTTGTTTTAGTATGTTTTACATTTAGGGCTTTTACTGGTTTCTTTTCAAATTTTTTTTATAGATTCATATACGTCTAGCAAATGACACTTTTAGAGATTCATATCTTTTTGTATTAAATACATGTTTGAAGGTAACTGATTATAACAAATATCATGGTTATATTCCAAAATATGGTTGTATTACATTATTTAATTTCTTTGTTGATGTCCATAGACCTCTTAGAATTGAGCTTTTTTATTTGTAGGCTGATATTGCACCATTGATGACTTCTCTTATTGGAGTTCCCTTTCCTCTTAACTCAGTGGTAAGGAATAAAATTTTATTATCAACTCTCAGTATAAAAAAAAACTATTGCACAGTAAAATTTACTCTTTTTTATGTGTTTCTGAATAATCTGGGAGTCTTTTTTTTTTTTTTTTTTTTAGACAGGGTCTTGCTGTGTTGCCCAGGCTGGTCTTGAACTTCTGGGCTCAAGCAGTCCTCCCATCGCAGCCTCCCAAGTGTCTGGGATTACAGGCATGCACCACTGCTTCCAGCTTATATGATCTTTGATTACATTTATAACTATATATTCCTGTGTATTTATTTCTAAATATGCAGTACCTCATAATTGCTTGTGTATTATATTCTGTAACATGGAACATGAGCCAAATAGCTTTTCTTTAAATACTTTAATTTTCTAAAATGTGTATGATTTATATCTTTGTATTCTGGTTATAAGTGATAGAAATGTGTAAGTAATTTTTTTATTACAAGCAGCAAAAACTGACTTCGTTTAAAGGGTAGTTATTGAAAAAGTATTGGTGATTTGCTGAAACAAAGTGGTGCTTGAAAACCAGGCTTGGAATAACCTGGAACCAGGATATCTGGAGACTTGGAAGAACGAACCACAGCCATGATCCCATGGCAGAGCTGTTCTCAGGGCACTGACATGAGGGTAGAGTAGCATTATACCTTAGTTTCTATCCCTTGACTATCAGGAGTCAAATTCCAGATGATCTAGCCTGGGTTGTAACCAGCAGGTCCCTAGATTATAAACCTAACATGCTGTATCTAATGGGCAAGATTTCTCAACAGAAAATAGTAATGCTGTTAAGAATGGGCCCTGGATACCGAAATGCCGAAAATAACTATTTCAACCAGCCACTCTTATTAGCTCTTCAAAATCAAATGTACTCTTAAAAAATAATGTTATTTAACCCAGAATGCTGAGTAATATGACCCCAACAGTCATAGTGTTTGTGTATGTGTATAATGAAACAAAAGTTTACCAGAATAGTCCTTACTCTTATTATGTACGGTACACTCTGATATGTCTGAAGTCTTTCATTTTAAGTATGCTGGCTGTGGCCTACCATAGTAATTGTTTTTTGTGTGTGAAGCACTCAGTTCACTGCCTAGAACATAGTTATCTCTCAGCCAATGCCAGGTGTTAGTGAATTTAATTCATCTCTTGCTTTGCTTATCTTAATACATCTACTTTATGAGAAAAATAATAGAACATTTTTCAGTTATAGTTTTAAAAAGATTTTTCATTTAACTATTTCAATTATTTATTTGTCCATATGCCTTATCTTTATTGCTTTTCAGTCTGTTTTGTTTTATAAGAATAGCCTGAGCTGTCTGAATACTATCAATAAGCTGGTATTTGTTATTTGCAGGGAATCCTTCCTGTGGATTATCTTAACAACACTGATCTCTTCAAAGCAGAGAGCATGTTTACAAATGCAGTACAGATTCTTGAACAGTTCAAGGTAAAAAAAAAAAAAATTTAAAAAGGCACGCACAAAAATGGACAGTACTACAATTTAAATATTGAATATATTAAGGGAAAATACTTGATTTTGTTTTTTAACTATTTCCCTGTAATTTACCCTTAAATTTTACGTATTTGACTTGTTTCACATTTCTGAAGTGTAGGTTCTATGGCTCAGTCTGAGGGCATCAAATTATCTTTGAGGGGAATGACTGAATGTAAGATTACCACGTATGCTTACAACGACTGCAAGTCAATTCTTTAACTATTAGAATTTGCCCCATAGAAGTCTTATTAGAGATTGCAACATTTCTTGTCATTCCATGTACGTTATGAGATTCGTTAAGAGTTTAAAGAGGTGACTCTTTGACTAAAACCGTCTGTTATTCTTAACACTTTTAAGAATAAGCAGTTTGGCTTGTTTTATTTTCAGAGTTAAGGAAGTACAATTTTAATTACAGTATGTTATTTTGCAAGATTGATATGTTTAATTCTCAGCTTATTGAGATAGTAAGAAAATGTTAAATTTTTCTTTAAATATTTATGAAACAATATAGTAACATAAAATTCCATTTATTTTCAAAGTGGTTAACCATCCCTAAAGAATCATTTTAATGGATGTTTATATTTCAAAATGAAATTCATTTTTTTCTCATTTGTAATATTTTCATACTTGGTTCCCAGGTGAAAATGACTCAGAAAAAAGAAGTTACTTTACCATTTTTGTTTACACCATTTAAGTAAGTCCCTTACATTTTTTTATTAACTTGAAGGAAAGAATTTTCCACTGAGTTTGCAGTTTTTCACTGAGTAATAGGATTAGTTTACTTATACAGTTTGCCATTTTATATACATTAGTGTAAACTCCAAATTGAAATCCTCTTCTATTACTGTTGTTAAATAATGAGCCAGGTGCTAGATAACTTTGAATGGCTGGAAGAGGGATGGGGGAATGGAGAGATACATGAGAAATATTAAGGAGATGAACTCCACAGGGCTTGACTGGTTGGCTAGGAAGGTGTGGGGGCAGGAAAGAGTGTGACTTCCTGGCACTTGGCTTGGTTGATTAGGAAGATGCTGGTTCCATATGGCTTATTTAAAGAAGAACTAGTTCAAGAGACAAAGATGAATGTTACTAAGTTCAACTTACATTTGAAGATATCAGTAAATTAATTAGAAAGAGGGGCTTGGATCTCAGAAGATGTATGTTGCTTGTGAAGATTTTGAAGCCATAAGAATAAAGATAGGCTGGGCGCAGTGGCTCATGCCTGTAGTCCCAGCACTTTGGGAGGCTGAGGTGGGCAGATTTCTGGAGCTCAGGAGATCGAGACCAGCCTGGGCAACATGGTGAAACCCCGTGTCTACTAAAAATACAAAAATTAGCTGCGCATAGTGGCGCATGCCTGTAGTCCCAGCTACTTGGGTTGCTGAGCCTGGAGAACTGCTACACATATAGTAGGCTCTAGAATTCTAGGAGACATCAAATCCTACTGGGTGAGTGTATTAGGGTTCTCTAGAGGGACAGAACTAATAGGATAGATGTATATGTGAAGGGGAGTTTATTAAGGGGTATCGACTCACATAATCACAAGGTGACATCCAGAATAGGCCGTCTGCAATATGAGGAGCAAGGAAGCCAGTCTGAGTCCCAAAACCTCAAAAGTAGGGAAGCTGACAGTGTAGCCTTCAGTCTGTGGCCAAAGGCCAGAGAGCCCCTAGCAAACCACTGGTGTAAGTCCAAGAGTCCAAAAGCTGAAGAATTCCGAGTCTAATGTTCAAGGGCAGGCAGCATCCAGCACAGGAGAAATATGAGGCTGGAAAACTCAGCAAGTCTGCTTATTCCACATTCTTCTGCCTGCTTTATTCTAGCTGTGCTGGCAGCTGATTAGATGATGCTTACCCAGATTGAGGGTGGGTCTGCTTCTCCCACTCCACTGACTCAGAAGGTTAATCTCCTTTGGCAACAATGTCACAGACACACCCAAGAACAATACTTTACAACCTTCAATCAAGTTGACACTCAATATTAACCGTTACAGTAGGCAAAGAAGAGAGCCGACTTTGGTGAGCAGCAGATTGTTGCTATCCCAGGTCCAGGAAGATGTGTTTTCCTTGAATCAGGAAAGGGAAGATCTAGATCACAGACCTGGCTCTGCACTACTGACTGTGTTGGGCTTGCATCTTTGAGGTTCACATTCAATTAGCAAGGATTTTGCTGTTGACCAATTAAATAGAAATTGTTTTATCTATGAATCTTAAGGATGTGATTGAATGACTTCATTGGAATTATTTTTGACAACTTCTGTTGCACTAGTGTGATATTCATAAATTAGAAAAGCGGCCGGGCGCGGTGGCTCACACCTATAATCCCAGCACTTTGGGAGGCCGAGGCAGGCGGATCACAAGGCCAGGAGTTTGAGACCAGCCTGGCCAACATGGTGATACCCTGTCTCTACTGAAAATGCAAAAATTTGCTGGGCGTGGTGGCGCATGCCTGTAATCCCAGCTACTCCAGAGGCTGGGGCAGGAGAATCGCTTGAACCCAGGAGGCGGAGGTTGCAGTGAGCTGAGATCATGCCACTGTACTCCAGCCTGGGCAATAGAGCGAGCCTCCATCTCAAAAACAAAAAAGAAAGGCATAAATATTGTATTACCCTCTGAATAATGTGGTTGTATACTTGACTTTGTGTGTATATATGTGTGTATAGGACAGTAAAAATAAAATGAAATTAGCATTTTGCAAGTTACAATCATATAAAATTGATTACCCTAAATATATCGTTAGGATATTATGTTATTTACATCTCTTATGCTAATTCTAATTTTCTTTTATTGTAGTATAGAATTGAGATTTGTTAGTGGAATTGGTTCTGAGGAATATGTAAGTGTTCATACCTTTTTCAAGAAATATTGATTGACTGGTATGTGTTTTGTGGATATAGCAGTGAACAGGATAGACAAAGGCTTTGCATTCATAGAATTTATTTGTACAGTAGTGTCACAGGCAAACTATAACCAAATGAAGAAGTGAATAAGAAATACATTATCAATTCCTTTTATGAAGAAAATACAAGGGCTGTTGAGAGTGAGAATAAGTGAGGGTTACTTTAGACCAACCACTTTAGAAAGACTGGTTAGGAGCCTGGCCAATGTGGTGAAACCCTGCCTCTACCAAAAAATATAAAAATGAGCCAGGCATGGTGACGCCTGCCTGTAATCCCAGTTACTCGGGAGGCTGAGGCATGAGAATCACTTGAACCCGGGAGGCGGAGGTTGCAGCAGTGAGCCAAGATCCCACCACTACACTCCAGCCTGGGCAACAGAGTGAGACCCTGTCTGAAAAACAAAAAAAAAAAAAAAAGAAAGAAAAGAAAAGAAAGAAAGGCTGGTTAGGGAAGGACTCTTCAGCAAGGGTTCAGGTGTATACTGCTCCCCCTTTTTCCATGTGGCATGGTAACTGATCATAGACTTCCCCTACTTTGATGTTCAGTGTCTGCCTACACATACATATTTAGAGCCACTACTACCTTTGTGTCCTCTGGGGGCCTGGCAAGATGGCTGATTCCCATGTACTGGCTCACCCACCCTGGAGTGTAGTGACCAGCCCTGCCTGTAGACCTGTCTGGCTAAAAATCACCACTTGCTAAAAGCCTGCAATATGACCAAAAAGATCTAAGATAACATGAGAAATAGACTCTTGAGGTCATATGAAATTCAAGGAACAGAACCAAACCTAAAAACATTAAAATTCTCAGAAATATTTAAGAAAGTATTGCATCCATAAAACAAAAGCAGCATTAACTTTGCAAAATGTAGATAGGTACTAGATGCATTAAAAATAACTCTTACATTTAATAAAATAAATATTTCATAAGAAGAATGCAACAAAAAACTTAAAGAAAGATAAATTGTATAAGAATGGTCCAAATGAGAGGCAGATCCTCCAAATTAGAATAGTAAGTGTGTAGACCTCAAACTAAATGAAATGAATTTTAAGTAATAGATTGAGTAAGAAGCTGAAAGAAATTAAGGACATGATGTATACATAGAAAGCATACATTTCTTCATCTGCACCACCCCCCCCACCAAAAACAAAACAATGACAATCAGAAAAGGGAGAAAGAAACATTTCAAACTTTATAAGAAAGCATGCTTCAAATATAAAGCACCCTCAGATGTGGCATGATTTTGGACAGTTGCTAGGACTGTGAGAAAGGGAATTCCTTTGAACATTGTTGTGTGGGTCAAGGCTTTAAAGAAATAGATGAGAAAATCTAATTGTAGCATAAAACTTTGTTTTTCAGTGGATAGTATTTAAATAGTCATGATGATATAAATATTGGTTTTCAGCTTTTAGAGTCAATCCTTGGACAAAACAGGGAAGAATGAATTATGATTACCGAATATGATGCAAATGTTAGCAGCCTTGAAAATGTACAAGTACAGTTAACAGGTTGGAAGGCAGAGAGGGAAGGAAATGTACATGGAATAGTGGCGGTGCTATTGTCTTCATGAAATAGAATATGGAGAATTTTATCTTTAGTTTAATTAGTCAGAGGTTTAGGTATTAGTTTTTGTTTTGTTTTGTTTTGTTTTGTTTTGAGACTGAGTCTCGTCCTGTTGCCCAGGCTGGAGTGCAGTAGCTCAATCTCGGCTTACTGCAACCTCAGCCTCCCAGGTTCAAGCGATTCTCCTTCCTCAGCCTCCTGAGTAGCTGGGATTACAAGCGCGTGCCACCACACCCAGCAAATTTTTGTATTTTTAGTAGAGACGGGGTTTCACCATGTTGGCTAGGCTGGTCTTGAACTCCTGACCTCGTGATCCGCCCTCCTCGGCCTCCCAAAGTACTGGGATTATAGGCATGAGCCAACACGCCCAGCCTTGGGTATTAGATTATGAAAGTAACCAAGGTCACCAGAAAAGGAGGTAAAAATGTGATATAGCCAAATTGAGTGGCGAGGAAAGCCAGAGACAACAGGGAGTCAACAAAAAGTACCCCCAGTCATCAAGTCAAGAAAAAGTAAGAAGAACATGTTTTTTAAAAATGTAGGCAACTACCGGAATAACTAAAAACAAACACATGTAAAAGTTTTTGATCTGGGTTGGTGAACTGAGAAATGAAAAAGAATTATTATGCCCTTGTGTACTGTTTGATTTTTTTCAAAATATGTGCATATATTGCTTTGATGAAATGTATTTTTAAAAGTATATTTATCAAAATAAATAGATATTCTAATCATTGGCACAAATTCAGTAGAATATGTAATTGGAAAAGGATTCATAATAGAAATAAAATACTCAGCAATAAAATGATGAGAAATGTACATTGTAAAGAAAACTATCAAATTTTATTAAGGACATAACAGACAATATAAATAAACAAATGTTGGATAGTACTGTTCAATATTGTAAAAATGTCGGTCCTCTCCAAATTACTTACTGAATATGGTATTATAACTAAAGGATTTTTGTATAATTCAAAAACATAATTTTAAAATTTATAACAAAAATAAGTTCTCAAGAATAGCTTAATTAGTTTTGAGAAAGAAGAACAAGAGATTTGCTCTCCTAGATAACAAAATACATTCTAAAGCTATTATAACTCTAAAAAATGTGATATTGATGCAGACTAAACATATAGATTTAGTGGGACTGATTCGTGAGTACATAAAAGACAAGATTCACTTGTCTACAACATGCACCTTGACTTATGATGGGGTTACATCCCTAAGTTGAAAATATTGTAAGTGCAAAATGGATTTAATACACCTAACCTACTGAATATCATAGCTTAGTCTAGCCTACCTTAAATGTGCTGAGAACACTTATATTAGCCTACAGTTGGTCAGAATCATCTAAGATAAAGCCGATTGTATAATAAAGTATTGAATATCTCATGTAATTTATTGAATACTATATTGAAAGTGAAAAACAAAATGATTGTATGGGTACTCAAAGTATGCTTTCTACTGAATGAATATCACTTCCGCGCTAGCTGCAAAATCCTAAGTCAAACTCTCATAAGTTTGGGACTATCTTAAGTATATGGGATTTGGTTTTGACGAAAGGTGGTGTTTCAAATCAGTAGGAGAAAGATTTGTACTAAGAAAATTAACTATTTGGAAAAAATAAGGCTAGCTCTCATAACCTCATTTCATTCACAAAACTAAATTCTACTTTGATTAAAGAACTAAATATTTAAAAATAATTAAAAGTGTGAGGTCTATAAAACATAAAATTTAACAGTCATATGGAAAACATATTAGCTAGCATCATAATCAGAATTTTATTTTATCATTATTATTACTTTTTATAGAGATGGGATCTCCCTATGTTGCCCAAGCTTATCTTGAACTCCTGGGCTCAAGTGATCCACCTGCCTTGGCCTCCCAAAGTGCTGGGATTGCAGGCCTGAGCTACTGTGCCTGACTGTAATCAGAATTTATTAATTATATTAGTTATATAAAATTGGAAAATATACCAGAGCCAGGTAGAATACTAAATTGAAAATTATTTTTTAATCATTTAGGGAGATGTGAACCACAGAAATTATGTGTTAAATTATTTTTAAGGGTATTTACTTTTACCCATTAAAAAATTTCATTCCTCCTTTGAGGTATTTTGAAATAGATATATTTGAGGGCATTGACTAATTGTTAGCTCTGCATTACAAGTCTTTAATGTTTGATGTTATCAGAAAAAACAGTTATCACCATTTACTGAGTACCATAGGCCCTTTATTTCTTTAGTCCAGTGGGTTTTTTTCACATTAACATCATATGTTTCTTTTTAATCACTTTTATATATGCACATAATGTCAGCATGTCTTCTTAGAAACTATATCAAGTAAATGTTGGCCTATAAACGTAAAAGATCAAAGAATACTGTTGTGACACATGCTTTTAGCAAAAAAGGTAACCCAGGTTCTTTTCACAAACTATTGTGTAATAAAGTCTTTCTTTTTGTATAAGTATCTTTTTTTTTGTTCTTAGAAGTATATTGTTCACTTATCTGTTCTTAATTTGAGAAAATTCATCTAGGACATTGGCATCTGAAAATTCATAGTATCGAAATTTTCCTGACATGATTAATTTCACCAGCATTATTAGAGTTTATAGTATCTTCACCATTTTTCCATTGTCTTGTTCAGTCTTTTCTAGCATAGTTATGAGTAATTGGTGAATAATAAAATAATTCCTAGGATAATGAAATAATAGCAAATGTTTCAGAACATAGGAAAAATAAAATTGCCAAGATTCTTAGGCTTATGAAAGGGTCTAAAAGGGCCATGTGGTAATTGCATATCCTATTTTTTGCAAAAATAAGTAAATTTTCTCTTTGATATTTTAAAGACCTCTAAAAAGAATAAAAGTAATAAAACATCCATTCTGAGAAATAGAATTGCTAAAAAAAAGAAAAACTAAAAAAAACCCTAAAGCTAAAATTGGGTCCAGTAGACCCTGGTGGTGGTATGCTGAAGGATGACCAGCAGGTGGAGCTACATGACCAGGAGAAGCATATAAGGCTCGCCCATCTGCAAAAAGTGGAAAAACACTTTGTTTAAAATTGTGTGTTGTAGAGGCTGGAGTATGACAAGAAATAATTTAAAAGAAAAAATGCCACAGAATAAGAAGAAAGCAGAAAAGATCTCTTAAGAGATATCTTAGGGGGAAAAATATAGAGTTGGGTAGGCGATATATACCTTGCCAATAGAAGCAAAAGTATTTGTTACTTTTTTATTTGAAAATTATTATACAAATTTGGACAACTTAAAGAAATTTTAACAAAAAATTGTATTTTCTACTAAAATGACAACAAATACTTGGTTTCTCTAATAAAATTTGTTTCTTTTAGCTGATAAAGGCCCTTGTCTTAGACAAAATTTAAATACTAGCTTGTATGTGAACCTTTCTACCAGTTTACCTATCTGATTTACTCATTATTTATAAGAAATGTAATTTTATGCTTCAAAACTGAAATTTATTTTTTAAAAAACTTCTGTGCATCACATACCTCCATAGAAAAATATTATTCATTCACTTATGACATGAAGGGTGATATGATTCTATATCATTGGTCATGCTAAAGAAATGAAAATTATTCTAGAAATAAATTTTTATCCTGCTTTCTCTGTCTTTATACTCTTAAAAGTATTTTTTCCTTTAAATAGACATTCTAAAAAGTAGACAAGTATCACTAAAATATTAGGTCATATGTAGATGAAAGCAAAAAAAATTTTGTAACAAAAATCATAGTAAGTAAAGGGCAGCATTTTAGGAGATCTTGTCTTCTAAACACTAGTTGACCCTGAATAATTGATAAAATTCTTGATAATCCTAAAATGTGGTTTACTTTATTCTATAGTATTCAAGAAACCATGAAGAAATGAATAGTAACAATTACGGCAAAGTAATGTGCACAGATTAAGACAACTCATTTCTCTCTTTTTTTAACTTAAACATAACATGTTTATAGATTCTTTAAAACTTGATATTTTCAATAAAGATGATTTAGTCAATAAAGGAAATTTTTCCTCACAAATTTCTATGTAGAATGTTATATTTCAAACATGTTGCTTTTTAAGTTAATACTTTGTTAGTTTATTCATATCTGTAACTATACATCGATTAAAGGGAAAATGAACAATAGATGATAAAACCATCACTTTTCCTTGTGGGCAATCTGAATTTGGGCAGTTGATAGGAAGATATATTAGTTTTCTAGGTAGTTTGCCATAACAAACTACCACAACCTACATGGCTTAGCATAACAGAAATATATTCTTTCACAGTTCTAGAGACTAAAGTCCAAAATTAAGGCTAGAAGTCCAAAATCAAGTGTCACCAAAACCATGCTCCCTCCAAAGGCTCTAGAGAAGAATCTTCCCTTGCCTCTACCTAGCTTCTGGGGACTGCAAGCAATCCTCGGTTTCCTTGGCTTGTAGCTTTATCATTCCACTGTCTATCTCTGTCATCAGTGGTCTTCTTCCTTGTGTCTCTGTCTCCAGATCTCCCTCTCAAGGACACCAGTCACTAGATTTAAGGTTCACCCTAATTTAGTATTAATGTGCTTTAGCTTGATGATGTCTACAACGACACTATTTCAAAATCAGGTCACATTCCCAGATACCAGGGGTTAGGATATTTTTGGGGGACACAATTTAACTCTCAACAGAAATTAATAGTTTACATTTGTCATCATTTCAGCCATTGCAGAGTAATTATCTTACAATGCTTCATTGATTCACTTAACCAATATTTATTGTTTTCCTACTGTGTTCCAGGCACTATATTGGATGTTGGAAAAGATAGACATAGTGCTGCCTGCCCTTGTTGGACTCTAAGTCTGATGGGAACATATAGACAGTATAGCAAATGATACAGTGTGATAAGGGATAGTTCAATGTATTATGAGTGACTGTTTTTGTCACAACAGTTGAGGAGCACCAAACCCACAGATGAGGGATGCAAATTTATAGGAAGTAGGGAAGTTAAACAAGACAACTTCAGTGAAGGCAGTGTTGGGAAGAGGACTTTTGATTTGTTGATACCTCAGAGAGCAGCTGAGATGGAGACGCAAGAAGTCTCAGAAGCTCATCACACTTCTGAGGTAATAACAGCCAATATACCAGCTTTCATTAACTGACACTAATTGCTATAGGCTGCAGTCGTCTGAGACAACTAAGAACGTGGACTTAAGGTGGGAAAGTATGGCAGTGATGTGCTAGCAAGGGGCTCAGCTCTCTGAGAGAGGGAAAGACTCCCATTAATAGCCTTTGCCAATTTCATTGGTATAAATATGCTCACTATGATCAATTTCAAGCTACCAAGGATGATGCGACTAGAGAAAGGGAAGAGTTGTACACTATCTGCCCTTGGGAGCTGGTGTGCGCAGCACTCAGCACACCACTGAGGGAGGGAGACATCTTTGTATGCTTATATTTTCATATTTTTTTATGATGACTCTTATTTTAAAGCCAAATAGAAGAAATTTAATAGGTTTTTTTTGCCTTATATTTTTCATGTTAAATATATTAAAGAAAATATATTTTAGCTAAGGGACAGTAGTTGCAAATGCAATATTAAAATATGATAGCCCTCTAGAAATAATGGGCTTATAGAATTTAATGAATATTTTAAGCATTTTATTAAAATATTTTAACGACTCAAAACCTACTTTGGTAATGTGAAAACAAAGGAGAATTTTTTCCTTATATCAACCTAAATGAACTCTTCTACCTTTCTTTTCTTTTTGTCTTGTTCTCTGTGGCTGCATGTAAGTATCCAGCTGTGCCCGGAGCTAACACTGTTATCTATGCAGTGATTCTGGAGTTGGGTACTTTTTCCTCCTGATCTCTTATGGACCCCATCTGTTCGAAAGTTCCTTGTTTAAATGTAAAATACCTTCTGTGGCCTAGTGGTTTTAATTATGTTACTAGCTCTGTGGTCTGATCATTTAGGAGTTTCTTTGGCATTCCTCCTGGCTGGCCTCCAGCCATTTTTTTGTTTATACTTTTTACCACAAGCAAATCTCATCATCTCCAAAGATGATTTCTCTGAAAGCCCTCAGTTTGCCACACCAGTCACAAGTGTCTGAAAGGAGGGGGAGAAAATAATCAAATTTTTTTCCCCAAGTTTGAAATTCAGGAATCTTATATATATATTTTTATAATGTCATGAATAGTACAGTGATTTTTTTATGTATAGTTGTTTTATATATGATATTTTAAAATTTAGGAATAATTCTTGTGGGAATAATAAGATGTTTTTGACATTATAAAAGTGGGAATAAAAAATAATTTAGAAGGTAAATATCCTAAATCAAGAGTTAGAACATTTCATAGGGATTTTTTTTTATAAGTTTATTGGTATGTTTTCCATGTGTAGTTTCCCATGCATTTTCTTGTTGGGAAAATAGCGCCATGTATTTTTAATTGCCATTTCCATCATCAGTCCTATCTTCTCCTTCCACTATTATGTATGTTTGTTAGGGCCTGGATAATTGGAGTAAGCAAAATGCCACAGAATATAGGTCCCAGATACTTAGGAGGCTGATGTGGGAGGATCACTTGAGCCAAGGAGGTCAAGGCTCCAGTGAACCTCAGTCACGCCACTGCATGAGTCTGGTCTGCATGAGTCTGGGTCTGCATGAGTCTGGGTGAACAAGCAATGCCTTGTCTCAAAAAAACCCAGACAACAGCAACAACAACAAACCCAGACTATTGCAGTTGTTCAAGCAAATGATGAGGTCTTGCACCATTACTTTCCTCAGTGACTACCCGCTCACAGTTATTATGTACTTAGTGTATGCAAGGCACTGTTTTAAATAATGTATCAGTGTTCGCTCACTTTATTCTTAAAACAGCGGGATATGGTGGGTACTGTTATTACAGATACTTCGGCTACAGTGGTTTGACTTAGGATTTTTCAACTTTATGATGGTGTGAAAGCTATACACATTCAATAGAAACCGTACTTCAGCAACAGTATTCAGTAAATTACATGAGATATTCAACACTTTATTATAAAACAGGCTTTGTGTTAGATAATTTTGTCAAACTGTAGCCTAATGTAGATATTCTGAGTACATTTAAGATAGGCTAGGTTAAGCTATGATGTTCGGTAGGTTAGGTGTAAATGGACATTGACTTAAGATATTTTCAACTTATGATGGGTTTATTGGGATGTAGCCTCAGCTTAAGTTGAGGAGCACCTGTATCTCATTTTCACATGAGGAAATTGGATCAGAAAGATACTTCCCCCAAATAACAGAATTAGTAAACATTGAAGCTGGGATGGAACCCAGGCAGTCTGGCACAGAATCTATCACTAACCAGAGTGAGATTTATCCTTCCCAGTGTCCTCCTTGAGAAATACTGCTTTAGGATTGACAAGATAGGAATGGAAGGAAGTTAGGGATTTAAGGTATAATGGAAGTTGAATCATTAAGCCCTAGGCAATGGCCAGGTGTAAGGGAAAGGGGAAGCGTCGAAGTGTGAAACTTCCTGTTTTGGGAGATGTTGGACATACATTATGATTTACTAAACTGCTGCTCATAGGAAGAGGGCCAAGTTCAGTTGTGGATCTGCTGAGTTCGAGCTGTCTGTAGAACAGCATCATGGTGTGACTGTATAGACAGTTGGAAATCTGAGTCTAAGGTTCAGGAGCAGGAATCAGGCTCTCAATATAGCTTTTGGAAATTATCCATACACTAGTATTAATTGACGCTGTGAGGCTGGGTGAAATCCCTCGGTCAAGGATACTAGAGACTGGAATACTGGGCAAGGACAGGGAGAAAGCATAAGAAGTGCTAGTATTGTTTTTCCCTATTTTTACATTTCATAAAATGGATTTTCAATGCATGATGAAACTGGGATGCAGAGACTTTAAGAAGTTCACATGAATCTTTTAAGGACATGTAAGCATATCATTACAATGATTTTTATGTTCCTTGATCATAGTTACACTAGTTCTTTTGTTCCAGCCTAATAAATCACTCAGCACCTGTAATATAAAATGATATTTTCTGTGGTAAAATTTTAGAAAAATGACATAAACTTGTCAGTTTGCAAACACTATAGTGTTTACCGTGAATTTGTGGCATCAATATTTAGTTTATCTGGAAGAATGTAGAAAAATGTATTGATCACTAGAAAGTATGATAAATTAATTATTATTTAAATGTTATATATGTTGAAAGAATCTTAGGACAAACAGGTGAAGTCTTATGGGATTTTGTGATATATATAATAATATTTTTGAAACTGCTTTTGTTTGTTAATGAAAATAGAAATTGCATGGACAAAAAACAAATACAGTGACTGATCCAGATATTCTTGTTTTCAGATTTTTTTCTCATGCTGTTTTAATTGTAAACTGTTATAAAATTGGGTTACTAAAACCCTTGGTGGGTTCTAGTAATCACCAACTAGTAAGTCATAAAACTTTTATAACTTTATTGTATTTCAGAATTGTTATTCAGATTTTCCAAATTATTCTTTGTGAGTTATGTATGATGTCGTGAAAATACTGATTTTCATGTTTTTCATTCATATTTTAAAATATTTAAAGATAGTTTAGTTTTATAGCTTTATTTAGCATCCCATTTTAAAGCAAGACTTAAAGAAGTATTTTTGTAATAGAATATATACCAAATACAACCATAGTATTTATCAAAGAAAAACAAATTCAAGTTAGAAATACTTTTTTCCATTTTTGATATTAGCAAAAATGATTTTTATATGATTATGTCGCTAAATGGACACAAATTGCTGTTGTAGTATACATGTATATAATCACTCTTTTGGAGAGTAAATTCCACTCTATCAAGAACCTTAAAGTATTTAAAATCTTTAACCAAGTAATTCCATTGTGTGATACAGAACTTCAGGAAGTGAATGTGAAAAACTATTTGCCCCAAGGTATTCATCCTAGGATTGCTTATAATCAAAAAGACGGAAAACCACATAATTGAACAATAATAACATGTCTACTAGATGGACTATGCGACTATTAAATGTTCTGTTTTCAGGTTCTAATATGTCTTAGAATAATGTTTTAATATAATCATCAACAAAATGCAGCTTACAAAGTTACACATTTGGTATGATTACAACTACATTAAAAATTCGTGTGTGTGTATGTATATAATATAGTATATACAATAATGTAATATATAAAAATATATATATATATATATATATATATAAAGGGAATTTAACCAAAAATGCTAACATTAGTAAGATATGTGCTCTGGCAGTGATTTTTATTTTTTACTCATTCTTTTTTGTATTTAACTATTAAAAATAATTACATGTTTTTTGATGAGAAAAATATTTTTATAAGAGAAGTATTTCTGTAGTTTATAGTTTTCTGAAATAGGTTTCATAAAGGCGCATAAAGAGACAAAGATTTTTAGCAAAGAAAAATAGGCAAAATGCAAAATAAATTTTGCCTGTTTTCCCATGCACACACATTGAAAGGAAACACCACAAAAATTTCAAAGCATGTTGGAGAAAGCCCTAAGGCATATGATGTCTGGTATTTGAAGAAGTGCAAGAGAGAGCAAAAGAGGAATGGGCAAGGACTGTATCTCTCCTCACAGGCAGGTTTTGCATTTGTACTTTGTCCTCAAAGTAGTGTGGATTTTAAGGCATGGTTAGATTTGCATTTTACACATGTCATTCACTGGTACCTGTGAGTTGTGGGAAGCAGGTTTTCCTCCACTTTATAGATAAAAAACCTGAAACTCCCAAGTCCTTCGTTAGTGAGATTCGCTAGTGAGATTTACAGCTAAAACTTGAATCTGGACAGTCTCTCTCCTAATCTGGTGTCTTTTTTTGCCATTCCTTCTGTCTCAAATGCTATGTAATTTAGTACTTTTATGTTTTTAAAGGGAATGCCATCAGATCTTTTGGTAAATTCGTAAATTTAATGAAATTGGTAAGTATTCTTTTAAGCAGGTTTAGATCACATGTATAGTTCAGTAATATAGTAAATAATGGTATTTGTGTGGAATGCTTGGTCTAATATTGCTATGGTTTATTTAATCATTTTTCTCAAAGTCGGATCTTACTGGCAGCTCATTATATAGACATAGTAAGTTTTTATTCTTAAGAAGTTATTCCATTTCTGAATAAGGAGTTGTCAGGGAGGTAAGCCAAGTTTCATGTCATAACACCTTTGTGAAAATTTGAGTGTTTCAGTCTCTCTATGTGATGCTTCCTTCATGCATTAGGGTTCATAATTAGTTCATAAAAATAGAACTTTAAGAAACCTTTTCTATACAGTTTTATCTCACTTTTTTTTTCATTTTTATAGTCACAAAAGATATAATGAGCTATAGCATGCAACGGAATTAGTGGATCTCCTTTTTCTCTGACCTTCTAAGTTTCCCATTGTCTGCATTCAAGTATCCTTTCCTATCTGAAATCTCACTATGCCAACGAATTTTCCTCACATAGGAACCAAACATTCAGTTAATATTTTAGATGCCCCTTACTATTCAAACTCTCCCTTTTATCTAAAATTCAAAAACTGAGTAGATTTGGATAACACCATATTTTCTTGTTAAACTAACTTGCTCTCAGACTCTCATTATCTTAATTCAAAAGCTGAAATGAATTGGATATTCATGGTACAACTACTTTCTAATATCTTTCAGTTTCCTCACTCTTATTTCCATCCTGATTTTAGGAAGTCCATTTGGTCTATGGAATAAATGATAATATTCTTTGAAAGTTCTTATCAGCAATTTAATATCATGATAAGTTTTTTCCAGCCATTTAGTTCTTAACGGGCCTTCTTTTTCACTCGACGTACTTTGTTTTTTCTCATCAGTAGAACAGTGTCCCTCCTTTTTATGTTTTTATTATCCTCATTTTCCACCATCTTGTAGGCATTTAAGTGCAGATTTGATCACTTATGTAACTTTTCAGCAATTATTAAGGCTTTAAGGATTTTTTTCTATTATAGTCTTTAATTTTTTTAAATTTCATTTTTAGAAAGAGGGTCTCACTCTGTTGCCCAGGCTGCAGTATAGTGGCCTAGTCATGGCTCACTGGAGCCTTAGCTGTCCTCCTGCCTCAGCCTCCTGAGCAGGTAGGACTACAGGTGAGCAACACCATGCTTGGCTAATGTTGCCGAGACTAGTCTCGAGCTCCTGGCCTCAAGCAATCCTCCTGTCTTGGCCTCCCAAAGTACTAAGTGCCTGAGTCACTGCACCCAGCCTCTATTATGGTCATTTATGTTAATCAAAAATTTACATTCCATTGCTGGCTTATTCTTTATAAGAGCATGAGAGTTAATTAACATTGCAAATATCCCAGAGACTTTATAGATGAATAATTTATCTTTATTATACTATATTATATCTAAAACTTGTATTATTTTAGGAAAAGAAGAAAGATAGGTCTAGAGGGAACTGTAAAGAATCTAAACTCTTTGGTGTCAATGTTTAAACTTCTTTCTTGAAACAAAACCTGTTCTCTGAACAAAGATTCTTGTACCAAGTAAATCAATTTACTTTTCACAAGTAAGAATAACTAATCAGGGTCTTTTTTATTAGCATCTGAGAACATATTTTCGTTCCAGAAGTCTTCTCTTCACCATATTAAATTATGTAGTTTCTTCAGCCTTCCCTTAGGGAAAGTTAATTTTCAACCCTGTATTTGATCTTGCTGCTATTCTGAATCCTCCAGATGTCCTTGTCACTGTTTGTGCTATCAACCTAGAAGCAAGGAAGTGCTAGGCATATGCATTCATTAAGAGGGGACTGATAAAAATGTGCTATTGGATTCTGAATATTATAAAAGAAATATTAATCAAAATAAAAATAAAATAAGGAAGTTAAGTAGAAATTTAGTTTATATGAGTAATCTAGGAATTTTAGTTTGAAAAGTTTCTTTGTAAAATTGATACATTATGTACATATTTTAGGGATACATGATACATTCATATAATCAAATCAGGGAAATTTGGATGTCCATTACCTTAAATAGTTATCTTTTCTGTACACCAGGAACTTTTTAATTATTCTGTTTCAGCTATTTTGAAATGTATAATAGATTAATGTTAACCATAGTCATCCTACTGCTGTATTGAACACCAGGTCTTATTTCTTCTATCAAACTGTATTATTTATACCCATTAATCCACCCTCTTCATTGCCTTCTCCCCTCTACTCTTCTAGCCTCTGGTAACCACCAGTCTACTCTCTACTCCTTGTGTACTATTGGTGGGAATGTAAATTAATACAACCACCATGGAAGACAGTATGGAGGTTCCTCAAAAAACTAAATATAGAACTACCATATGATCTAACAATTCCACTACTAGGTATATATATCTAAAAGAAAGAAAATCAATATATTGAAGAGATAATCTGCACTCCCATGTTTATTGCAGTACTACTCACAGTAGCTAAAATATGGAATCAATCTAAGTGCCCATCAGTGGATTAAGGGATAAAGAAAATATGGTATATATACATGATGCAGTATTGTTCATTCATAAAAAAAGAATGAAATCCTGTCATTGGCAGCAACATGGGTGGAACTGGAGATCATTATGTTAAGTGAAATAAGAGCAACACAGAAAGACAAATTTTACATGTTCTTACTCATATGTGGGAGCTAAAAAGTAGATAGGAAATGTTCTTACCATCCATTCAGATAAATAGAATTCCCTGCAAAAGGTTTTGCCCTTCAGAAGTAGAAACTTTTCTGTATCATGGAATAAATAATTTATGTGTTAATTCATGTATAACAATATAATATTCAATATTTATTGAATAACATTCAATAAATTATCAGCTTTTAGTGATAAAAATGTGTAAAGAGCTTGGATTTATTGCCTGAATAAGGTTTAGAATGGGAATTTTTTACTTCTGTGGTTTGATGGGTGAATTCTGAGGTCTGGGCACAGGAAGTGTGGTGCCAACTCTCTATGTGACTTACTAAAACAACTTTTCCTAAGACTAAAATGACGCTGCTGGCTGCTGTTGTAGCCATATCTTCTTCAGAAATATCCTTGGCTTTTTATTGTGCCTTGCATCTCTCAGCATTACCTTAGTCTTTGCATTCTAGTGTGTCATTGGCAAATGCCCTTGCCAATGCCCTAACCCTACCTTAAGACTTTTGCCTTAAAGTCAGTGCCTTGACTTATATTAGAATAACGACAACAGCATTGTTTGTATTTGTGTGTTATGTCTTTTCTTATATCCTTTCACATTTAACAGTTTGATGTTCTAACATTTAAGGTATGTCTTCCTTAAGTAGCCCATAATTGACTTTATTGTTTTTGGTTTTTTATCCAGTATTCTACTTTTTTTCTTTTAGTTGGTGTTTTCTGACCATTTATACTTACTATAATAACTGACATATTTGGGTTTGTTTTCCATTTATCCCATCTGTTTTATGTTCCTTTTTCTGTTTTATTTTGTTTTCTGCAGATTAATTATTTTAAATTATTTTAATTTTCCAGCCCTCCCCTGCCCACATATTGGCTTGTTATTTATACATCCTTTTAATGGTTATGTTAAAGATTGTAACAAGCATTTTGGGCTCATTGTTAGTTTAATATAAATTAAATTAATGTAAATTAGTACTCTGCCCCTTCCCAGTCATTGCTAGGACTTTAGAATACTTTAAATAACTTTCTTTCATACCTTTGATGTTATTGTTATTATATATTTTAATTATAAGTATATTGCTACATTTCAACTTACTATTGCCTTGTATTATCAACATTTATTTAGATTTACTCATATATTCACTGTGCCTTTTGCTCTTCATTCCTTTCCACATTTCTGTATTTCTTATCTGTGACATGACATTTCTTTTCAAGAGCATTTGCCAATGAAAGATATTTTTCTGTTGTTATTTGTCTGAAGATTCATTATTTTACCTTTACTTTTGAAACATCTTTTCAAGTGGAATTCTAGATTATCAGTTATTTTCTTTTGGCAACTTAAGGATGTCATTCCATCATTCCTGTTCTGTGACCAACTGTTTTATTGTCATTTGTGTGAAGGCAATTTGTCCCCTTCTCCCAGCTGCTTTTAAGATTTTCTCTTTGACTGGTTTTCAGCAGTGTTACTGCCCTGTCCATATACAAGGTTTTCTTTGTAGTTATTTTGCTTGGAGTCTGTAGATGTTCTTAAATCTGTGGATTAGTATCTTTCATTAGTTTTGTAAAATTCTTGGCCTTTATCTTATCAGATATTGCTTCTACCATATTCCATCTCTCCCTCTCTGGGATTCCAATTATGTTCGTATTAGACCTGTTTCATCATGACTCGCATTCTATTTGTATAATCTTTTCAGTATTCTTCTGTCTTTTTGCTCTTCAAGCTTCAGGCAAGATATTTTCTTTTCTTTTTTTTCTTTTTCTTTTTTTTGAGACAGAGTCTCACTTTGTTGCCCAGGCTGGAGTGCAGTGGCACGATCTTGTCTCACTGCAACCTGTGCCTCTCAGGTTCAAGCGATTCTCCTGCCTCAACCTCCTGAGTAGCTGGGTTTAAAGGCATGCACCACCACACCCAGCTAATTTTTGTACTTTTAGTAGAAACTAGGTTTCACCGTGTTGGCCAAGCTGGTCTCAAACTCCTGACCTCAAGTGATCCATCCACCTTGGCTTCCCAAAGTGTTGAGATTACAGGTGTGAGCTACCGCGCCCAGCCCAGGCAAGATATTTTCTACTGCTTCTGTCATCAGTTACACCAGATTTCTCTTCTGCTGTGTCTAGATTGCTGTTATTGAATTCTTAATTTCGGTTGTTACATGTTTTTAAATTCTAGAACTTCCATTTTGATTATTAAAAAAAAAATAGGTTCTGTTCTTTGGTACAATTTTCTGTCTTGTCTTCTTGACATAGTAACCATAATTATTTTAGCATCTGTACCTGATAATGCCAATAACTAAATCATTTGTGAGTTTGTTTCTATTCTTTTTTTTCAGTTGGTCTTGTTTATTAAGTCTGGTAGTTTTTAAATGAATGCTTATCTTTATATATTAAAAGTTTTAGAATCTCTGGATTATTTCATTTTTCTCCAGAGAGATTTTACCTTACCCTCTGATGGCCGCAAAGAGTAGTGGCTGACTCAAGGCTGTGCTGCAATTTTAAGCCTCCTTTGATCTCTGGTTTATCTCAGTTCTTACAGTGTAGTATCTCAGGGATCCCAATACAGACCTTGTTTTATCTAGAACCTTTCTTCTCTGGTGGTCACTGAATACCAATTTTTGTCTCTTGTACATCTTGAGACTACCAAAACTTCTGTCTGCTTTTCAGGAGCATTCTTCTTAGCTTCTTGTCCTCTTGTTCTACACAAATGAGTGTCAGACTTACCTTTTTTTTCCACCTCTTTTCTCACCAAGACTTGGCCTTTCTTTCTTTACCTGAGTTTTCCAAATAATATAGTATAACACAGTATTTCTTTCTTATAAAAGCTCTTTCTCTCACTCTTCTTAAGATTTCACCTCAGAATATGTGTTAGTTTAAAATTCCAGATGCACTTTTAAAATGTCTTTTTTAAAAAATCCACAGTGAAAATGTACATTATTTTCTTATTTTTCTTCCTTTTTAGGTCCTCAAGTTCTGGCTGCATTGGCAGCTAAAAACTTTAATTTTTATCTCACCAGTCCTCCAAGACTGCCAGAGACTCTTGGATTCTCTACTTCCTGGCAGCAACTATATCCCCTAATTCTCAGCCTTTTGCTTTGTGCCAAGAATAAGAATGGTAGATTCCCTCAGAGTTACAGTTTGGAGAATTTTGGATTACTTCCCTGTGGTTTCCTTCTCTCTAGGATCTTAGCCTTTCATTACTTGATTGTTTTGGTACCTTCAGATTTATTTTATTGGGCTTTCTAGTTGTTCTTGGTGGGAACATTGCTATGCCCAAAGCTTCTCTGGCATAACCAGAAGCTATGGTTAAATCTTAGTGTTTTAGTCATTTTATTTTAAAGTGTTGATGAACAAGTAATGCATGAACACAATAAAATTTATACAAACAATAATAAAAAGTCACTTTTCCTCCTGTGTTCCAGTCTTATAGTCTTTTCCTTTGGAGGCAAAATTGCAGTTTATTATGTATCTATATATATATCATGTATACATATGTACAAGAATACAGTCTGAATAATATCCAATAATATCCAAAAGAAAGGAAATCAATATATTGAAAAGATAATCTGCGCTTCCATGTTTATTGCAGTACTACTTTACAGTAGCTAAAATATGGAATCGATCCAAGTGCCCATCAGTGGATTAAGGGATAAAGAAAATATGGTATATATACATGATGCAATATTATTCATTCATAAAAAAGAATGAAATCCTGTCATTGCAGCAACATGGGTGGAACTGGAGATCATTATGTTAAGTGAAATAAGAGCGACACAGAAGACAAATTTTACATGTTCTCACTCATATGTGGGAGCTAAAAAAAATAGCTTTGATGAAGTAGATAAGAATTGATAGAATATAATTGATGAAGTACATAAGAATACATAAGTATACATGATATATGTATATCCTTCTTGTTATATTTCAAGTTTTATTTATAAAATATTTCAAACATGCTGAAAAGAATAGAGGATATAATAAAAATTTTTCTACCCACAACTCAGGTTTAAGAAAATGTTAACAGTTTACCATATTTAGATTCTTTTTTTTGGGGGGGTGGGGGAATAAAATGGTGTAATACGCTTGAATCCCTATTTTAAAAATCTATTTTATTTAACAATTCTTTTTTCTATTTAGTTTGGTTTTCAGGATTTATCCATGTTTATATGTGTAGATCTCCCTTGTTCATTTTAGTTCATATATGGCATTCTTTTAATTACTCCCCTGCCAACCCCCATTAATTTTGTTGTTATTTGGTTTTGCTTACGTAAATCTGAACGTATTGTACTCTATATTCTAGACTTTATATTTCTTACAAAACCTCTTTATGTTTAAAGTATGTGATACCAAGAAAATTTACTTTATATACCCTCTCAATTTGATGGAAAACTAAACAGAAAACATATTTGGGGACAAGTGTATGAGAGTCTTTGATGTCATGGTGATACAGTGAGGCTTGTGTAGAACATTTTGGTGAATTCCAGATATATTGCAAATCTTTGATATACTACCTTTGGCATGTCCCAAGGTTTATAAATAGTGCATTTAGGAAAAATTACAAATTACCCTGACTCCTGTTTCTTTACCTTAGTACTTCCAATATAATATAACATAGCATAATATGTAATGTAAATATTTCTCCTTAAGATTTTTTTTCTCTCATTCTTCATAAGACTTCACTTAACAGAATGTCTGTTAAATTAGCTTAAATAATTTAACTTCAAACAAGCTTTTTTTCTTTCTTTTTATTTAAAATTTTAGGTACATTACAAATGGCAATGTATGTTAGTCTCTTATTTTTCTTCCTTTTTTAGGTCTGCAATATTTTGATAGCATTGTAATCAAGATTTATTGATTCATTTTATGTGCTTTAACACTTTTCTAAGTATTATTGTGGATATTAATGGAATATAAGACATTACCTTGGCCCACATGGAGGTTAAAATTTAATTGAAAAGAAATAAACTGATCATTAGATCACTAACTGAAGTGCTAATGATGTGAAGTGAGATTTGGAGTGGACCATAAAGGATGGTGAATATTTGATTTTGGAAAGCAAAGAGGGGAAGATCTTTACGATTCCAGATAGGTGAAGCGTGAAGAGTTTCACCATTATGCAGCTGAGGGTACACATTTGCGATAATGGGAAATTAAGTGAAGTAGCAGCAGAGGGTCATCAGTAGTCCAGGAAGATTAGAATTGATGAAGTAGACCGTGAGATGCCCAGGAAGATTAGAATTGATGAAGTAGACCGTGAGATGCCCATATCAATTGTAAGTGAGAGGATGCAATCAGTATTTTAGGAAGCTGAGTGGATCAGAGCAAGAAGAAGGAGGTCAACTAGAAAGCTTTTATGGAAATTTGGGAAACTCAACTTAGATGTAGCCTTCCAAAAAATGCCTGTGCACTTTGGCACAGTAATTGCTATACTAAGGCTTCTGGGAAAACACTTCAAAATGTATGGTGTCTGAAGGGACAGAGAACTGGATCAAAGCAACATTTTAAAGTAACTTTTTTTTTTTTTTTTTCATGTGTTTTTGCCTCCTGGCACCTTTTCCCTCCAAATCCCAGTGAGTCCAGTGGTGGGGAATTTTTCTGCAGTCTGCAACATGAGAACCCAGGGTGGTTGGGTTCCCATGACTTGGAATATCTGGGAGCTCTTAGAGTAGGCACAGATCCTTTTTTTATTTTTTGTAGAAATGAGATCTTGCTTTGTTGCCCAAGCTGGTCTCGAACGCCTGACCTCTAGTGATCCTCCTACCTCGGTCCCCCAAAATGCTGGGACTACAAGCGTGAGCCACTGTCCCAAACCAAAGCACAGATGCTTAATCAGAGTATCCCATGGAACTCTGAGGGGGTTCATAGATAAGCTTCTGGGTTTATGAATTTTCTGAAATTATATTTTAAATTTTGGATTATGTACATTTTCTAGACAAGAGTTTCAGATTCTGAAAGAAGTCTCTGACCTTCCCCCTCCCAAATTAATAATTACTGCTTAAAAGATTTACTTTGTACAAGTCTCAGTCCTATCTCTTCAGAGACTGCTTGAGCCGAGTAGAAAGAAGATAAGTGATTATATTATGTTGACCCGTGTGCAATTGCCAATATTTAATTTAGTAGTTTTTGGCCTATGAAACATCAGTGTCATGTGATCCAACCTAATATAGCCTTAAATAACTTTGCATGCATTTTTAAAATGTAAAGGCATTCATTTTAGACATGTAGGTTTTAGTTAAGCAGCATATATTCAAATTTGAATTTAAATGTATTGATTTATTTCATTAAGGCAATTAAATTCTGGTTATATTTCCTCAATTTCTACATTCCATAAACTTAATGACTTTTGTTTTATATAGTTTCGGGTTATGCAGTATTTTTTAGGAGTATTTCTCTTGTGTATTTAACGTTTCTACTGTGGTAAAACAGGACAGGGAAATGGTGGAAAGAGAAATGAAAGAGGAACGAAGAAGGTATGCGATATAGTATAAAAATAGCAAATGGGTTCAAATTATTCATTAACTTCCAATGATGGTTAGGCTCTGCCTGGAGCTCTTTGATAATGAGCATTCTCAGGCCGTGTTTGGCTCAGGGATAAAAAGTACATTGATGGATCTGTCCTCAATCATGTGAAGTCTGTCGTGAGCACAGGACAACTGAGTGGCAGAGCTCATGCCATACATTTGGTGTTCTGTTAATTTCTTCCATTTAATCAGAATTTCTTTGTTAGCCAGAGTATTACATTTCTTCAGAATGATGGATTATTTGACTTTCATAAATGTAGTTTGGCATTTGAAACTTTGAGTCAAGAAAACCAAATTTAACTGTAAGCTATTTCTAGAAGACTTCAGAGAACCTACAGCAATACAATTCGGGTTTTTTTCTTTGATTTTTGTTTTGTTTTGTTTGTTGTTTTGTAATTTTCACTGTCTTTTTTAATTAAGGGAAAGAAAATAAATATATACTTGGAATGAGGAAACCCTTTAAACCTATTCTTTTTTTTTTTTTATAGACTGCTTTCTGATTCCAAACAGTTCAATATTTTAAGAAAAGCAAGATCTTATATAAAACACAGAAAGTTTGACGAAGTGGTAAGTATACTGGCCTTATAGACATAAATAGCTGATTATCATTTTGGGGATGGGGAGGAGAAAAATATGGCAATTGAGAGCAAAGTAGACAGGCCAGGGAGCTTTCTTGAGCCCTCAAGGAAGGATTGCATCTCCTGAGTAGCTGCTTTAGCAATGGACATATCTCTCTTTTTTCAGCTAATATTATGGGTAAAAAAAATTTTTTTTGAGATGGAGTTACTGTCGCCCAGGCTGGAGTGCAGTGGCGCAGTCTCGGCTCACTGCAAGCTCCGCCTCCCAGGTTCAAGCAATCCTCCTACCTCAGCCTCCTGAGTAGCTGGGATTACAGGCATGCGCTACGACGCCCAACTAGTTTTTGTATATTTAGTAGAGATGGGGTTTTGTCATGTTGGCCAGTCTGGTCTCAAACTTCTGACATCAGGTGATCCATCTGCCTTGGCTTCCCAAAGTGCTGGGATTACAGACGTGAGCCACCGCACCCAGCCCACATTTTTTTAGGTTAGCATTAGAAATGAACTATTACCATTTTTTAAAATGAGAAAATAGATGCCAAGTTTTTGTCACCCTACTTATGTGTAATATTTTAGAACACTATATGTTTGCCACTCAGAATTATCTATACATTATTAAAAGTCTAATGATTCATACTGAAACTTGGACTCTTCCAAACTCCTATCTCACTATGTTTTTCATTAATTTTTCTTTGTTAAATGGTCATTTAATTTTAAAGTAGAAAAGAATTCTGTTTTCATTTCTAAAATTGCCTAAATAATTGCCAATTCATGCATTTCTAATGCTTTTTTTGATGGTTTTAAAATGATAAGCTATTCTTCTCCTATAAAATATTAAACTACTTAATGATGTTTTATAACTGATTTGAGTATTCTCATATGAGAAAGTAAAAAATATAAATATGGCCATCATCATTGTTTGGCATCTACATTAGAGAGCTTTCATTTCTTTTATGAGTTATCTGAAGATCATTTCCACAAACATACATATACAACACAAATAGTTTACATTTAAAATGCCCTTTCTTACTAAGATTAAAAAGTTCATTTTATTCCGAATTTTTCTCATACTTTAAAAGAAGATCCTCGAACAATTAAAATCTATTCTTAATCCATCATCTACAGTTATTCACTAATTTTAATACAACAGTTTGGCTGTTAGGAATTTAAAAGTTTCCTTTCTTTAAAATGTAGGTTTTCTTATTCTTTCTGTTAGTAAGTTATATATGTTTTTTCTCCATAGGTCTCCCTTTGCAAGGAGCTAATTCATCTAGCGTTGAAAGGATTGTCCTATTATCACACATATGACAGATTCTTTTTGGGCATCAATGTTGTTATTGGTTTTGTGGGATGGATATCTTATGCTTCTTTGTTGATCATCAAGTCTCATTCCAACCTTATAAAAGGTGTTAGTAAAGAAGTTAAGGTACGTTTAGAAAATGTGAAGATTCAGATGATGATATAAAATCACTAGTACTGAATCCAGTGTAATGAGTTTATAGGATGTGCAAGTCCTTGTTCTAAGATAACTCTTGTTTATCTTTCATTTGCTTTTATTGTATTGGATTTTTCCTCAGTTATCTCTGTTTCTTCAGTTGAGAAAAAGATATATTGATAATAATGATCCTATAACTTAAGAAAGCTATAAAGATAGAGGTGTAAGTAATTTAAGTGCTCCTATGTTATTAATGGTGTTGATCTTCTGTTTTATTTTATAACTAGCATTTTATAAGTATTCCATATCTTTCTAGTACAAGTGGTCAGAAAACTACTTCAAAACAATGTATTTAATTTTATCTGATATTAAAAGTTTAGGAGCTAAAAAGCAATAAAATTATTTGCTCATAGTGTTTCTTCTTAAATGATGTATACATTTTTAAATTACTCTTGCCTTCTTTTAACTTTCTGAAGTTTCTCAAAATGCAGATTTCTAGACCTTTCCATGTATTCTAATTTTAAGAATTTGTTCCTACTTTATGCTTTCAGTGAAAAAATAAAAATTAAAAAAATCTCTTTAATGATACTTCATATTGCTGAGACAATGTAACAGTACATATATGGTTTTGCTACATTAAAACACTTTACTCTTTTAAAATATATTTCTAACTATCATTTACCAGGGAGAATATGCCTCTTTCATTTCCTTTGCTTCGTTCTCTTTGATGATTATTACCATGTTCAAGTTCTCTAAAAAGTAATATATCCTGGTGGTGTATTTTTATAATAGTCTGCAGATATTTCCAGTGGTAACTTTTCCAATTTTATATTTTATTATTCTGTAATGGAAGTAAGGCCATTAGTGTTTATTATAATTTTGTATAATGCTTTAATGTATCTTAAATAATTTCCCCCAAGTAATTTTAATTATTTGAGTGTATGTGAAATTGGCTGAAATGGGAATTATATCTAGGCATTCTTAGAACTCATAACAGTGCTAGTAGTAGATATAATTTATGTTTACAAAAAAGGAAGCTGAAGCTGAGGAGGATTAAGTTACTTATTAAAGGCGACTCAGCTAGCATGTGAGGGACTGAGACTTCAATCCAGAGCAGTCTTGGGCCAGAGATTGCCTTTTCATGTTTATCCTGATATTCAGTTTATTGAGAAAAAATATGTTTTTATATTGACATGTTAACAAGATTTCATAGCTGACAGTTCTTTATTCATTAATCTGATAATACAGCCAATATTTAATTGAGTGTATGGTACAATGCTAGATGCTGGCAAGGGTGTCCAATCTTTTAACTACCCTAAGCCACATTGGAAAAAGAATTGTCCTGGGCCACACATAAAATACACTAGTAATAGCTGATGAGCTTTAAAAAAATTTACAAAATACCTCATAATGTTCTAAGAAAGCTTATGAATTTGTGTTGGCACCACATTCAAAGCTGTCCTGGGCTACACATGGCCTGTGGGCTGCAGACTGGACAAGCTTGCTGTATAGGCTATAAAAGAAATATAAGATTCAGAATCTGCCATCAAGGAGTTTAGAATTTAATAAAGTAGGTAAGAGATGTACACATATGACCACCTTACCAGGCATAGGTCACTGTATCTATACTCGACTACAAAAGAAAACTTGATGATGTGTTAAGTGTTTGGGATGATAAAAAGACTATCACATTTTAAATATGAGAGCTGACTTTAGGGTGTCAATAACAGGAAAAAGTAAGTCTTGGTGGGAGTTTAACAGTCAGAATCTAGGGAGAGGTTGAGAATTAAAGCAAATTGAATGATATGAACAGAGGCAGATTTGGGAAGATGTACTATTATGCTGGGATAATAGTAATACGTATTGAGCCCCACTGTTCCGGGACTGCCCTGGGTGCTTTACATAAGTTATTTAGTTAGGCTTAACACTACCCTAAATATTGGTGGTTATGATTCTCATAATACAGATGGAAGGATTTAGGCTCAGAAAGATTACATGTTTTCCACAAGGACACATGGGTTTTAAATGACAGAACCCACATTTTCTGATACTTGAATTCTTTCTCTTTCTACGCCATGCTTCCTTCAAAATAAATAGCTCACTTTGTGCAGAATGTGGGAGGTTTGTTCGAGGGACTGATAAGAAATAATACAATATAGATTAGGCTGAAGTAATCAAAGGCTTCAAATGCTGGACTATAGCATTTATACTTTATTTAGTGACGAGTTGGTACGTCAATTAATAAAAACCAGAGAAATAGAACCAGGAGGCAATATATATTAAGAGATGTAGTATAAGAAATTGGCTTATGTGATTGTGGGGCCTAGTTAGGCAAGTCCTAAGTTCACAGGTCAGGCTGTCAGGAAAGGCAGACTGAACTCGCCAGCAGGAGCTGAAGCTGCACTCAACAGGTAAAATTTCTCCTTTAGGGAACCCGTAGTTTTGCTCTTAAAGCCTTTCAACGGATTGAATCAGGCCCACCCAGATTATCTAGGATAATCTCCTGTACTTAAAGTCCCTGACCCTTACACCATGGAGACTATCACTAGTGAATTACGTTGATGAATTCTCTTTTTTGGCAGATGATTGGGAATAGTGCATATGAGTGAATGAAGTTTCTATTCGGTGGGCAATAGAGAGAGAAGCTTAGGTAGCATGTCACGTTGGAGCTTGAATAGATAGGACATTGTTCCAAATGAAAATTAAGTCCCATACCTTATTACGGATTAAATAGGCTTTTGCAAGTTATCCAGAGAACTCAATCAACATTTATAAAATTATTCCTAAAAGGAAACATGTTCAGTATTCTGAACAAGTTACTTGCAAACAAACTTTAAGGCCATAGTCACTTTTAAGTTGAGAATTGCTTAATTGCAACAATTCCAGGTTATCTAGGTTTTTCCTTTCTAATATGCTCCTTAAATAACATATTTTTTCCTTGTCTTAATGCAGCTCTTTGATTAATTATCTAGTTGTATAACCATTGAAAGAAAGTCATAGGTTTTCTTCACTTTATAAAATCTCTTTTAAAACCTATCAATTACCATTGGTTTGGAAGTGTTTCAATGTTTTGTTTGATTTTTCAGAAACCAAGCCATCTCCTGCCATGCAGTTTTGTAGCTATTGGCATTTTAGTAGCATTTTTTCTGCTGATTCAAGCCTGTCCCTGGACATATTATGTATATGGTTTGTTGCCAGTGCCAATATGGTATGCGGTTCTAAGAGAGTAAGTAATGCATCTTGCTGCCTTATTTTTTCACTTCATTGACAGTTAAATCTGTATTTAAAATGCATTAGATTTCTATACTGTAAGTCATCAAAGATATTTATAATACTGTACTTCCAAATCTCCAATCCTTCTCACTTCATTTATAACTGATAAATGTTGGATAGGATATAAACATTATTTTAGTTATACCTTTCCCTTTTGACTTCATCTTTATTTTTCTGAAGTGGCAGTGTTCACTTATTTGTGTATCTTTTATAGAAAAAATGGAATAGAAGTAACGATTAATATTGATCATACTATGCCTAGACTAACTTGCATTTTGAACTTGTGTCATCATCTCAGATTCCAATATATCTTCATATTTGACAAAGATATTTGCATGTTTTATTTCCATACATTTTGACTCCACCTTTCCTAGCGATCTTATAGATATAGATAAATTAAACTTTGTAGTTAAACCTAATATGGTAATATTTACACACAGAAATTAGTCTATATTTTTCACATGTGCTGTGGTTTTACCTATAAGTACTTCCTCACAGGTTGTACTTAAAATAGAATGTATTGTTAACATTGTAGAAAAATTAGAAGTAAGGCTCTTTGGCCAGTTTCAAATACTTTTAATAAAACCACTAGAAGGGAGTACTAGTTCATGCTCACTGGCAGCCAGAGTCACACTGCAGATCTTATTGGTTTCTGTTTTTACACCAGTAATCTATAATTTAAACTTAGTCGTGGATATAAACGTATTTTCTGAGCAAACCAGACCCCTAAAGTCAATGAAAGAATGAGAGCCTGTTATATAATAAGGGTATCCCCCAGGTTGGCCTAACACGTGCATCTTGACACTATGCATACTTTTATTTTAATTTTTCTTAACTTTAACTTTGACTACTTCTTCCATCTTTTAAAACATGACATATTAAAAATATTTCAGAATTGGCTGGATGCGGGGGCTCACGCCTGTAATCCCAGCACTTTGGGAGGCTGAAGCAGGCAGATCACTTGAGGTCAGGAGTTCAAGACCAGCCTCACCAACATGGCAAAATGTTTCTACTAAAAATACAAAAATTAGCTGGGCGTGGTGGTATGCACCTGTAATTCCTTCTCAGGAGGCTGAGGCATGAGAATTGCTTGAATCCAGCAGGTAGAGGTTGTAGTGAGCCAAGATTGCACCATTGCACTCCAGCCAGAGTGACAGAGTGAGACTCTGTCTCCAAAAATAATAATAATAATAACTTGAAAATATCAAAAATTAATATTAATATTAAAATGCTTAAAATGTTAACTATAAGACAAAAAGGCATTGATCAAATAACATACTGCTACCTCTCCATTTGAAAGGAATAGGATTGTTGCATATGCATATTTACTTCAAATTTTTAAAAATGTCATTTAGTCTGGTTTTTAAACTTTTAGAACAAAATGTTTTGTCCTTGCAGAAAATCGTATCTAGTACAGAACCTCTCCTGAATTATTAAATGTCCTATATGAAGAAAACATATATATTTAAATTTTAAGGGAAAACATGATTTTGAAAGTATGTTGTGTCCTATCTTTATCTTTTTGATAGATTATGTAGGAAAAAGACATAAAAATTCATGATCTTCTAAATGATTTTACAAAATTATCTCTTGATTCTCTGTGCTTATTCATTGTTAAGAAGAACAGAAAAATTCCCTTTTGACTGGTGTTAGCTTTTCTTTCCTACATGGCAGCTTCATTGTTTTGATGAAATTCTGTAGCCATTGCTTTCAATCAGAGAAAGGTCATAAACCAAATGATACTGACCTTCTAAAATTACTTACTTAATAATGCACTACAAATGTTAACTTTTTTTTCCTAGTGATAAAATATAAAAAGTACTCAAGTATGTAATACATTTTTAATGGTGATGAGTTCACCTAATTGTAATTAGTGTACAATTACTGACATCTTAAATTGGGTTTGGAAAAGGTTATTTAGCTCAGTTAAAAAATGTAATTAAGATTTTTCCCTAACTGGATTAGGAAACCCTACCTTTATTTCATTAAGATTTAAATATAGGATTACTTGGGTGAATTTTTAAAAATTTTTCAGTTTATATGCATTTGGATTCATTGTGTTTTATATCTGATGTTGCATCTGTAATTGTATGAACCCATATTTAAACTAAGATCAAACAAGATTCATTTATTGTCATTAATGCTTATAAAAACCAAGCAAACTTTTGTGATAATTTTCTTTTTTCTTTTCTTTTTTTTTTTTTTTGAGACAGAGTTTCGCTCTTGTTGCCCAGGGTGGAGTGCAATGGTACCATCTCAGCTCACTGCAACCTCCACCTCCCAGGTTCAAGCGATTCTCCTGTCTCAGCCTCCCAAGTAGCTGGGATTACAGGCATGTGCCATCAAGCCTGGCTAATTTTGTATTTTTAGTAGAGATGGGGTTTTACCACGTTGGCCAGGCTGGTCTCATACTCCTGACCTCAGGTGATCCGCCCTCTTTAGTCTCCCAAAGTGTTGGGATTACAGGCGTGAGCCACTGCGCCTGGCCGATCATTTTCAAATTAATTCAGAAATTACATTTTCCTTAAAATACTTCTAGATTTTAAAAAAAATTAGGTAAGTAAAGCCGTTGAAACAAATCCGTTAGAGTTTATTTTAGTTTTTGAATCATCTATAAATGGAAAATTCTCTGGTTTTTTAGCTTTGTGCAAAGTTTGTATTTTTATACTATGTATGACCTGACTTTAAAATTCAATCAGTCTTTTTATTTGAAACAGATTTCAAGTTGTTCAGGACCTTGTCACATCACTGTTGACCTATCCTCTGAGCCATTTTGTTGGGTACCTGTTAGTTTTTACCTTGGGCATTGAAGTATTAGTAAGTAACTTATCAGATTACAACATTTGCAAATTTCTTTTATATATTTGTAACTAGTACTAAATGACCTTATTTTTCATTCCTTCTTTGGAATGCATTACTAGGTTCTCAGTTTTTTCTACCGCTATATGCTTACCGCTGGACTTACTGCCTTTGCGGTTTGGCCATTTCTCACTCGGCTGTGGACTCGAGCAAAGGTATGAGTACTCATTTTGACATAGGACAGATTAGTAACTACTTTGTTTTGACACGTATGTAACTTAAGGAACTGTTTATTTTTAAAGAAAAGGGTAGAATGTGTTCTTACATAAAAGAGCCTAGTCATATTGATAGGATGACTGACATTACCTGTAAGGTTTCAGTAATTCACTTAGACTTTCACATCAAAATGGGCCAGTTATGTGGTAATTGAGGTGCTATATAAGTTGTACTGATATGTCCATCTCTGAAGCACTTCCTGGATTTGTTTAGCTTCAAATATCTTGATAATGGACCAGGAGAGGAGTAGCCCAGCACAGCCCAGTGGCTTAGGGGTCTGCACTCTGAACTTGAGTCACAGGAGACATCTCCCTCCTTACTCTGAAACACTCAGTTTTTTTTTTTTTTTTTTTTTCCGGAGAAGTGTGTATTTATTATAGATATATAATTATTAAATTATTAAAATATTTTGAGTTTTGATTTTCTTCCTTCAGCTAGGTAGGGAATTACAATGTGCTTCTACAAAGAATGCTCTCCTATTTCCACTTTCATACTTTTTGATAGAAGTAGCAGGAAGATATCTTCTTTCTACTTGAGAATTTATAAAAAAAACTTCAAAGAATGGGATTATTGATCTTTCAATTTGTGAGGGATCTTAATCTAATTACAAAAGTAGTTTTACTTATTTTCCTTCTGGGCTCAATTGTTTGATGATTATTGTAGGCCCCTTTTTTGTAGATGTCTTCATCAGTACATGGTCTAACATAAATTGAGTGAAGCACTTTATGCAGGTTTAAATCCTGGTTATTTTATTTACTTGTCATGGACCTGGTACTACTTATATTTTAACTTCTCTGAGCTCTGTTTCGTCATCTGATGCATTGGGAAGAATAATATCTGCCTCTGGAGGTTATTGTGAGAATTAAATGAGAAAATGCTCATATTACACCTAATACTATACTTGCTATGCAACAGGTCCTTCACAAATAGTAACTATTACTTTTTAAAGTAGTTAGCTGTTGATTCTGCTAGAAAGTATTTGAAAAATAAAATAATAAATAGCTGTAAGACTTTGCATTTTCCTTTTACCTTCACAGTCATATAGCCTGTGAAACACTGATGATAGTTTTCTATACCCTGTTTGTCTAAAGATAACTTTCTTCTTGATTTTAGGTGACCTCACTGAGTTGGGCTTTCTTCTCTGTGCTCCTGGCGGTGTTCCCACTGATGCCGGTTGTAGGTCGAAAGCCAGACATCTCTCTAGTGTATGAATAATACTGTATTTTCTTTTCTTTTCAATACAGTTTCTTTTTTTCCTCAATTAACACTGTAAAATTTGAACCTAATCTTAGTCAAGAATTTAAAATCATGTGAACTAATGGGAATTTAAAATACCAATATCAAACCATTAGTCATGAGTTTAGCCTAAGTTCTAAGAGTCATTAAACCTCCTAGTAGATGCTTCCGGGCTTTCATAATGAAATTGTGCCACTGATAACTTAAAATGCTCCCCATTTTTGTTTGTTTGTTTGTTTAAGTCTAGAAGGTTTTCTTTCTTTTATACTTGGAGGAATCAGTGAAAATTTTAGTTTCATATGAAAAAAAAGTTCTGTTGCCGAAACAAAGGTCTCAAAGATACTGTGTTAGCCCTCTTTGCTTCAATCATGTCCACACTAAAATGTCATGTAAAAATTAAATTTTCTGCTATTCTAAATTGAATGTAAAGATCTATGTGGGAGGAAACTCTATTTACCTTGCCAGCTTTCCCATGTTTAACCACTCAAATTGTTTGAAAATTCTTCTGCATATCTTACCTAAATTCCCTACTATGCTGCTATATTTATTTGTCTTCAATAGACCTAAATAAATCTATAAAATAACTGGTTACCTTTGCTTTTAACTGCACTTTATTGTCAAGTAAATTATGGGCCGTTTGAGTGTGTGTATGATCATTATTTCATTTAACATTTCCTCTCTTATTTTCTAATCATGGGAATTAGAAATTAAATCATCTTTGTTACTTTCTTCAGAACGCTATAAGCGTTTTTAAAAACATTTTAACCAAATCTGTAATGGATACGGGTATATATTTTTAAATCAAGGAAGATTAGCTAAATAATATTTTGTAAAAATATGTGCTGATTTATGAGATTCTATACATTTTCTCCTATTTATATGAGACTCCCAATATGGAATAGATCAGGAATTATCCCAGGAAGTCAATTTATTAGCAGAGCTCAAAATAATTGTATTGAATTCTAACACCATACTATCTAAGCCATACTTCATTAGAGTGTTACTAAGTCAAAATATTTTGCAACTTTCGTAACCTACAAGTAGTACATGAGAAAATGAATTCAAATATTTTCATTTATTTCTTGCTTCAGATTGCTCTGTAGGCTCTTGTAATGTTTCTATAAAGCCCCTTTCCTTCCCTTCATCAGTCTCTGCCTATCAGTCCTGCTCAAGCAGTATTGGCATAGTTGAGCAGAATTTAACATATGCTCAAAGGGAAGGAAATTGTATAAATTTGCCACTTGCATATTCTATTAAGGATGAATGTGGGAAGCAAATAAACTTGTTAAAATATGAGAAATCTAATTTATATTTTAGAAAATTATATTGTTTCCCTCTAAATTTAAATTGCTCAGTGATTTTAAGTTTATCCTACTAGCTATATTTGCAACTTATTTATTTTGATTCCTGGTTCATGGGGAAACTTCTACTCTCCTTTTCATCTGTCACAGCATCTCCCTTCTTCAGAAAATTACAAAGATGTCATTTTATGAAACATTTAAGGATACAATTAAAGGAAAAAGCAAACATGTGTACAACATAGTTGTAATGTCTGGTACTCCAGTGTTCTAAAGTAAAAACATATATGCCAATAAATTTAAATACCAAAGTATTTTAAAACTTAAGAAAGAGAAAAAGAAAAAGCAAAGAATCTTGGTCATATGTGACTATTTTTTCCTAAATTTTAATGATAATCCATGTTGAATATATGATTACCTTTCTCCTTAGGATTCTCAAAGATTGTGTTTGAAGCATCAGCAACAACCATCAAGCATTTTTCTGGGGATTCCTGCTTTGCATTCTTCTTAGGTGTCCAGCTCTGCTTTTTGCTCTTTCTTTTTTCTCTTCAACCAATTCCTTTTCTCTTAGTTCTATTTGGGTTCCGGATTTCATCCTCAGCATCATTTTGGCTGTACTATGTTATTCAGATGTTAAGGAGGTGAGACAGAGCTCAACAGTAGGGCACCATTTCCCTGGGATCAGTCACCTTTGACTTTAGGAAACATACTATACCTGGTGTTCTTGAAAGGTGTAATTTGTTGTTTCATTACTGTACAAATACCTCACCTGCATGCCACCCATGTGACCACTGCCTACCTCTTCCCTCAGCCAGGAGCAGCTGAGGAAAATACCAAGGTCTGTCACAGAAGGGAGCTGTTTTTCCTGCTAGAAATAATATGGGTTATATATGTAGATACTTTTTGCATGAGTAAGTTTCATAATCACAAAATACATGTTGTAGATACTGATAATATACTTGTTTAGTTATGCTTTATATTGTAAATTTTTGTGAATTTGCCCAATTCAGGCTATATATTATAGTATTTGATATGCCTAAAATTTTTAAAAATTAAATTATAGAAGTAAGGTAGACATACTTAAAAAATTGTGGAGAGAAGTTGCAAATAACCACATCCAGCAGTATCTTTATCCTAAGATTTTAAGTTTTCTTAAAATCTTAAACTTAAAAGTTTTCTTAAAAATCTTAAAATGTACCCTTTTTGCTACTTCCTCTTAATTAAGCCAAATGACTGAGAGGTTCTGTATTAGAGTTAGATGTCTCATAGTTCCATCTGATACGTATTCAGTAAATATCTGAAGAAAATTTAAAATTGTGAATTGTATTTCAAAACAGGATGGGTGCAGGCTTGCTGGTTCTTCTGCTATCCCTGTGTGTTGTAACATCTCTCATGAAAAGAAAAGATAGCTTTAGAAAGGAAGAGCTGTTGGTACATCTATTACAGGTCTGTTACAGATTTTCAATACTATGTTATACTAATGATATACCAAAAATGTATCCTATGGTTATATTTAATTATGTTCATAAAATGCCATTACCTTTATGCTACTTAGTATCTGCCAGCTGAGAAGAAAGCTTTCCGTTTAAGATGCTACATGGAAATGTGTTCTTTAAGAGGTATGAAATAGCACAAGGTCCATAAGAGGCAGCCCAGTGATGCCTGAAGAGCAGAGGTTACCGAAACTGAAGGGACACCTGTATTGATAAAAAGTTGAATTGAAAAGAGCTTCCTCTGGACTGAGATTCTACCTTGTCCTCATTTGGGTCAGGGAAGGTCACTTCTTTGAAGTGAAAGCAGCCTGGGGTATGTTTATATTAAGAATAGCCAGTTTAAGACTTCAGTTAATGTCCCAGGTGAAAATAAACTTCAGCATGGTTAGTGGCTTTGGTGTGGTGAAAATAACTTTTAACTTGATGTTTCAAAATTGAGTCAGTTCCCAGTTACGCTGCATACTAGATGGGTACTTTTTAGTAATTTGATTTATCTGTGTGTGTGTGTGTGTGTGTGTGTGTGTGTGTGTGTTTATTGAGATGGAGTCTTGCTCTTGTCACCCAGGCTGGAGTACAGTGGTGCAATCTCAGCTGACTGCAACCTCTGCCTTCTGGGTTCAAACGATTCTCCTGCCTCAGCTTCCTGAGTAGGTGGGATTACAGGCGTGAGCCACTACGCCTGGCTAATGTTGTATATTTAGTAGACTCGGGGTTTCACCATGTTGGCCAGGCTGGTCTTGAACTCCTGACCTCAGGTGATCTACTGGCCCCGGCCTCCCAAAGTCCTGGGATTACAGGCATGAGCCACCACACCCAGCCACTTCAGTTTGTTTTTAATCTGTAGAGATAATATCTAATAGGGTTGTGACGAACATCGTATCATGTGATAGTCTATAAAATGACAACTTTTTCCATAGATAAGGATGGAAAACATCTGTTTTTCTTTTTAACCGAATGAATAAATAAATAAATAAATAAATAACCATGTTTAGATCACAGACAAAAAGCAAAACTCATATGAGTCTTCTAAAAAATTTCCTCAAGAATAAAGCTGGGATAGTAGATGGTATTTCCAAGAACACTCTGAAATAAAAATACACAACATTTGAAAGATTACATCACAAGTTAAATTCATTCTTGGAGAGCGACAGGGAACTTATAAAAAGAGAAGAAATTTTTTGTCAAAAATCCTGTCAAGCCATTGAAACATATGTTTCTTTTTAAATGGTACTCTGACTGGCTTTACACTTAAGCAGTAGTAGCTTTGACAGAATGTATCCAGAATAATGAGTGCTTCCACAGAAGTGAATGTTTCTGGATCTCTCTCTAGGGTAGCCAAGAATATCATGCTAACATTCTTATGTGCTTTGTTAGACATACCCCTGAGTATTAGGTAACTCTGTTACAAAATTCATTTTTGCATTAGGTTTATTAACTTGCATCAGTTCCTGTACTGTCCACTGTATTTCAATGATTCCAACATACACATTTTTTCCAGATTTTAACATCTCAGAAATAAGACTGTCTTACGTTCTTGCTAGTTATAGTCTTTCACTACCTTCTCTTTTTTTTTTTTTTAAACTTATTTCATCTTTGTCTTTAGGTGCTGAGCACAGTGCTCTCCATGTATGTTGTGTATAGCACCCAGAGTAGTCTACTTAGGAAGCAAGGACTGCCTCTTATGAATCAAGTTATTAGCTGGGCAACATTAGGTAAGAGGCCACTCAAACCAAGTGAGGTAATTTGATATCAACTTAGTTATTTTTAAATGATCTGTTTATGTCTGTATCATTGTTATTGAAAGAAATAATTTTGTTGCAGGAAAATAATAATAACGAGCTATTATTTCTAACTCTTGCTGGAATTTAACAAAGAGAATTCTCATGTGCATGCATGTGTTACTAAGATAATTGGATAGAATATTTATGACCTGATAATAAAGCTATGTATTTATTAACGTCTTATAAGATTTGACTAAGTGATTCCAAAAGAGAAAAGGGTGAAGAGGATCTTATGCTTCATTTTCATGCCAATTCATAAATTCTCTGTTCTTACACAGGGACTGGGAAATGTTTACATTTTATCTGTTTCCCTTCCTGAAAATAACATCGACTAGTATACCTTACATATTTTTTAAAGCTAGTTAGACATTTGAAAGCATATTTTTCTATGTAGTCCTCTTAATTGAGAATGTTGAAATATATGTGTGAAGCAAACATGTAATTTTAGGACTTAGGTTTTCCCTTCCAGTTGGAAGACAAGAGCAAGTTTTGAGCCCAAGTTTTTTGTTCAGAGAAGACACTTTGTAATGCCAGTGAATAATTTGACATACGCTTTTTTACATCTTTTGATCATTTTTGTTGTTTGGGTCATGGGGGCCCACCCCTCATGAATGGCTGTACTAACTTACATTCCCACCAACAATGTACAAAGTTTCCCCCGTCTCCACATCATTGCCAGCATCTGCTATTTTTTGTCTTTTTGATAATAGCAGTTCTAACTGGGGCGAGATGATATCTCATTGTGGTTTTGATTTGCATTTCTTTGAAGATTAGCGATAGTGAATATTTTTTCATATACCTGTTGGCCATTTGTACGTCTTCTTTTGAGAAATGTCTACTCAGATCATTTGCCCATTTTTTAGTTGAATTAATAGGTTTTTTGCTGTTCAATTGTTTATACTTTTTATATATTTCGTTTATTAATTCCTTGTCAGATGGGTAGTTTGCAAATATTTTCTCCCATTCTGTAGGTTGTCTCTTCACTCTGTTGATGGTTTCCTTTGCTATGCAGAAGCTTTTAATCTTGATATAATCCCATTTCTCTACTTTTGCTTTTGTTACCTGTGCTTTTGAGGTCTTACCCAAAACATCTTTGTCAGACTACTGTCCTGAAGTGTTTTCCCAATGTTTTCTTCTAGTAGTTTCATAGTTTCAGGTCTTACATTTAAGTCTTTAATCCATTTTGAGTTGATTTCTTTTTTATGTGGTAAGAGATAAGGGTCTTGTTTTATTGTTTTGAATATGGATATTCCATTTTCCTAGCACTATTTATTGGAGAGATGGTCCTTTCCTCAATGTATGTTCTTGGTGCCTTTGTCTAAATGAGTTGGCTATAAATGTGTGGATTTATTTCTGGGTTCTCTATTCTGTTCCATTCACCTATGTGTCTGTTTCTATGCCAGTACCATGTTGTTTGGGTTACTATAGCTTTGTAGTATACTTTGAAATCATGCCTTCAGCATGACTTCATGATGCCTCCAGCTTTGTTCTCTTTTTAAAAGCTCAGGATTGCTTTAGCTATTCAGAGTCTTTTGTGGTTCCATATGAATTTTAGGATTTTATTTTCTATTTCTGTGAAGGATGTCATAATTTTATTTTAGGTTATGTTGTTTGCAGCAAAATATTCATAACTATTACATTATCATTGTGGAATGTCACTTTTAACATCATAAAGTGTTCTTTTCCTTATTGATTGTTTTTGGTCTAAAGTATACTTTGGTATCAGGATTGCAACTCTAGATTTTGTACTGTTTCCATTAGCCTTTATTTTTAGCCTTTTAGAATCACTGTGTTTTAAGTTTAGTTCCTGTGTTCTGCCTAGAGTTAGGTTTTGCTTTATGTGCCAATTCCACAATTTTTTTTCTTTTAAATAAAAAGGTGAGTTGAGCTCATTCATGTTTACTAACATGACTCTTAGGCTTGTTCTCAAGAAGCATATAAAACACTGCATAATGTGTGAGTGTGCTCTACTACAACAAATTGAAGATTCTGTCAATAAGATTCTGTCAAATCTTCTTATGTTGTAGTAGAGCACACTTATACATTATGCAGTGTTTTATATGCTTCTTTCTCTATTTGGAGTATCCTGTATGGTTTTTTTTAATTGTCCTTGTTTATTTGATTATTGTTTTGGAATGGTGAGGAGGAGATTTAGAATCAGTTTATTGCTGTTGTTCTCCAAACATGAAAGTTTCTCTGGGCATGTATTTTAAACAAGATCTTTCCTTCTTGGTATTGGTAGAGCTAGCTTCTAGAGGATACCTACAAAATGATGTAAGACATGAAATAAAGTTAACTCATAGGTAAGTCATCAGTATCTCCAAAGATCTCTTTTAGGCACAGATACACCATGGTCTAGCTTTAATGAGCATTTTTGCTTAATATGCTATGATCTCCAAATGGACAGTATGTTTTGAAATTGGTTCTACTTATGTCATTTAGAATAGAGACTCTTATTTCCCCTTTAGTACCTTATCAAGCATTTAGACCAAAGTAGAACAAGGACAGAAAATGTGTACAGTTTTACGGAAGAGGTCTCATTTGAACTGACTTTTATTATTTACTTTTTATTTATTTTTTATTTTTTAACAACCATCATTTGGCCAACAGATTAACTGACTTTTAAAATCAGAGACATTGAAATGTTATTTCTTCCAGTTAAAATATGTATCAGTTGATTACGATCGGAACTACACATCTGGAAAAAAGTCAGAAGCTACTCATGTAAGGGTATTAAAAATAGAACTTCATAGTCTTAAATCTTGCAGTGACTTGACTTTAGATGAAATTGACATTACATGTAAATTAATTTAGAAGATGTTGACTAATAATAATAACCACAGTTAACAGTTACTAAGCACTATGTGCTAGGCACTATGCTCAGCGAACATTGTGTAGGTGAAATTGTATTTAATCTTCACAACTTTTTAATGTCATCTCTATTTGATAGGTGGGTAAATTTCTGCTTAGATCAGTTAATGAACTTGCCCTATAATTTGAGCAATTAGTAGGTGATTCAGCCGGGATTTCATCCCAACTTGTCTATCTTCAAACTCTAGAGCACTAGGGGGATTAGGAAGTTACGCACATTTCCTTCCCAGAATAGGGATGGAGGAGTTTACATTTTGCCACCCCACCCATTTCATCTGCCCTTCCTCCACTTGGGTAGTTCCTTTTATTATCCCGGGGGAGAGTTAATACAACTCTCATGCATGGTGAACTCATTCCTGTTCTCTTTTCCAAGGGGCATACTGCAACTGTCAGTGCATACTTTACAGTGGGAAAACTTGGAGAAGGAAGGGGTTAGGAAAAAATCAGTTTCTGAGGAGTAAGTTGTCTTTGAACTAAGATATAAATGCCTAATTAAGCAAAGGGTGCTAAATCTTAAGTAATACTTTTATTTCATTAGAAAATAATTCATTTTTGAGTTAATGTTATTACAGTGATCTGGGCTGAATGTAAATTGAGAAAATCTGAGCATAGTTAAAACAATGAAATGTAATATTAATTAAAAATGTGAGGCTTGACTATAATTAGGGGAAATGTAGCCTCATGTTCAAGGTCACAAAGCAATAAATGCCGTAAATACTAGATTATTCAGGGCTTCTACAGTAACTTTTTTTGTTTTTGTTTTTGAGATGGAGTTTCACTCTTGTCACCTAGGCTGGAGTGCAATGGAGCAATCTCTGCTCACTGCAACCTCTGCCTCCCGAGTTCAAGCAATTCTCCTACCTCAGCCTCCTAAGTAGCTGGGATTACAGGCGCCTGCCACCACACCCGGCTAATTTTTGTATTTTTGGTAAAGATGGGAGTTTTACCATGTTGGCAAGGCTGGTCTCGAACTCCTGACATCAGGTGATCCACCTGCCTCAGCCTCCCAAAGTGCTGAGATTACAGGTGTGAGCCACCATGCCTGGCTCTACACTAACTTTTTTTTGTGTCTCTTGTACTGACAAATGACCTGTTTTGTTTCATTGCAGCCTCTTCCTTGTTTGTGCCACTACTGAGTTCTCCAGCTGTCTTTCAGCGATTGTTCAGCATACTTCTTTCATTGATGTCAACCTACCTACTTCTAAGCACAGGGTATAAACTTTTTAACAATTTAATTTTATAGCAGCAAGTTTTAAATGATATATTGGTATTTTCTCTATTAGTGTTTAACTTCTGGAAATGAAAAATGTTTTCTAAATCTTGAGGGATACATTATAAATATTTACTTCTCAGTGAGAACTATATCTGACTTGATCTGTAATCTTCTGTTTTCTTTTTTTTAATCCATTTCATAGTATTGCTTGCTGTCTTTGTGTTTCTCTTTTCTGAAGTTGCTAAAATATCACTTAACTATAATGTTAGAAAATTCTGATTGATTATGGAAGAATTTTAAGTCTCATTGACTTTTATTTTTTATTGCATTCCTTGTATCCATCTTAAATTATGCTTTGATTTGGCCATTCTTCTTTGAATATAGTACTTTTTAAATCTTACACATCTCACAATTCAAATATTCATTTGATTCAGAGAACCTTCAGAATATTTTCCCAAAACTTTTAAAGATTTTTGTTTAAGATTGAAATTTGCTTACCAAAACAAAACAAAAGAAAACAAAAAATCAGCAGCTTGACTTGGGGTGAATCCCAAAGCATTTTCTAGAACTCCGTCCATTATCTTTGAAGAATTCTTTTCTTGTTTTTGAATTTTGTCCTTACTTAAATCTTTATGAGGGTAAGAAATGTGCACATTATAACAAACAATGACTAGAACAAACAGTGAATAAACACCACTCATAAACAGTTTGAATTTTAGCCCCAATACAGAATCTTGATCGAAGTTAGACTAAACCTAGGGATTCACCATTATGCTATGAGATTATTCACAGTTCAAATGATTTTGTAAAGCCATTTGGGGTCTAAGGCTCAGGTTCTCCCTTTTGGGAACTTAGTTGTCATAATTCAAAATTAGAGAAGTGTTCTCAAAGTCTTCCCACAGTAGACCCTAACACCCTAAGTGACCTAGACCTCAGGAGTTCTTGTAGTCTCATATAAGAGATGATCCAGTGGGGCCCTAAACCTTTTTTTCACCAAAGCTGTCTTATCTCCTTTTGTTTCCCTTCCCCCTGCCTAACTAGATGTGGGCCACAGCTCTGAAGATGTGATACAAATGTCATGGAACTTTTTACCAGCTACCTAACAAGATTTTAAGAGAGGCTTTCTTTGAGATTTAGACCTTTGAAATAGAACTTTAAAATAAAACAGGAAATTTATGAGCATCTGTTATTCAAGAGTGATGAACATGAGAGCTTAAAATCTTTTACAGTTTCCCCCTTTATTAGTGAAATTTCAGGATAAATAATTTTGTTAAATTAGAATCTATGAGAGTAAAAATTAATTTGGCTATGCACAAGTTTTTGATCTATATAAGAAAGCAGAAGTTAAAATAATTTCTATTCTAACCTACCGTTTCAGGGAGACTCATGAATTTTATTAAGAGATTACACCCAGAGGTTGATTTAAGGAAATAAATGTTTGAAAGTGTCCAGAAATATGTACTAACTTCTGTACAGTCTCTTAATCAATAGGCCTTTCTCTTTTTTGAACTTTCAAATTCTAAAACAATAAACAGATTTAAAGGGATGTGTAGTTGATTAAAAAATGTAAACAAGTATAAAAATAGATCTGATTTGCTGGATTAGAAAAGGAGATCAAGAAACAAAGATAACTGAAGTTTAATTTTGAGTAAAAAAACTATTTCATAAGGTAGCATGATTAATCATGTAACTTACATAGTATTTTAAATCATCAATTTAATAGTCATAGGAGATGCCAAAACAAATTATCATAATAAGCATAATCAGAATCATAACTTAAGAAAATCTAAAAAGGGAAAATCTATACCTAAAATCAGAATAAGGCACTATATGACCTTATTAATGAATTCATTAAGAGATATATTATTCAACATCAGAAAGTGTATCTAGCTTTGCCAAAAAAAATTGAAAAGAGTATCTTGAAATAGCACAATTCAGTCATTTCAATCAGTACATTTTCTCAGTGTCAAATCAGTTTTGCAAAACATAGTCCACCTGTTATGATTCAGCCTTACCCATTTTGGATGACCTGGAGGGTTCTCTGTGTAAATTATTGAATATTCAGAATTACAGAATATTTAAAAGAAATATAGTTATATTATAATATAGAAATACAACAATAGTAATCCTACATTCTTACAATGCATTCTTGATTTAATGAATAAAGAAGATTCATTTTTAATCAGCACTTAATTATTTTATGCAAATGGAGCTATTGTAATACTTGAAAATAGCTTGTTCTCTTGGTTAGTGCTGGTTAAACATTTCCCTTTGAAATTTTCTCTGCATTATTCCTTTGCTTAGCAAACTATAATACAAAGCTGAATGCCTTGTCAGCCCTATTCAATTTGCACAGAGACCAAACCAGCAGATCCTAATTTAGTAAGTTTTCATTATGTTCTCCCTGAGCCTGTGATGACATTTCATTGATATTTCAGTTTATTAATGCAGATATACAGACTTTATACAAAATATTGATTGTCTTAAGAGATAAAGTCCCATAGCAAGATTATCTTTATCTGGTTTATTCATCTACATTTTACAAAAGAAAATGATCATAATGTATAGTTTTTTAAAAGGAAATAAATTCTACTATTTGTAGAACTATGACATTTATGTTTTTAAATATTAGGAAACAATAACTTCATATATAACTGCAAATCTTTAAAAAAATTGTGGTCCCCTTTTGTTCAGAGTATGTACCTTGATTCAATTAATCAACAGTTGTTTTTTCTTTCATATATCCAGTGTCCAGAGCGCTCTGCAGACACACAGAGAGAACCGTTAGTGTAATACTGGTGTACAATAGAGTTATAAGCTGCTATAAAGTAAGAGCTGTATTTTACAGTGTTAGGCAATTACAAAATCAAACAATGAAGTTACTGTGAGTTAATGAAGTTGTGTGTTGTATGAAACGAAGACTGACTAGAGAAAGAGCTTGAATAGGAAAGCTGAGTTAGTGCCATCAAGGACTTTGAACTGAACTTTAAAGAAAGGCCAGGGATACAAGCATTCTAAATATTTGTTTTTCAATTTTTAAAAAATCACTGGACATATAGAGTCATCACATTATGGAAAGTAGGGATAAGGGATAAAATCATGTATTAACTCTACTCTTATTAATGTTCTGGTATATTTCTTTCTGGTGTTACCCCCCCCATATTTGTCTTTTTAACATAAAATTAATTGCAGTACATGTTCTATTTTGGATCTTTTTTTCTAATTCACATTATTTCAGAAGCATTTTCTAGGTGGCTTATAGGCTTCCTAGCCACCATTTTAATAGATATTTAATATTTCATGATATGGATTTTATTTCAACTTTTTATTATTACACATAATATTTTGAGTTATGTTTTTATGCATAAGCTTTTTCATAGTCTGGATTATTTCCTTTGTTCACTTCTCATATAGTGTATGTGGGCCATTGGGTATGAACTTTCTTTTTTTAACTTGTAATTGTCTTAAGAACAGTGCCAATGTATAATATCTACAACAAACTATATATGAGGAGTACTATTTCATCGTATCTGTAACAAATATGTAACAGTATTTGGTATTTCCATTTTTAAATAAGAATATCAAACATTATATTAAGAGGTCAGATATGGCACTGCTTTATACAGTTTTCTGTACTTGTTTTACTCATGCTATTTTCTCATGTGTGTGGTATCTGTTCATATCCCTGGGCCTTCTAAGTCTTATATATCAAATGATTTGTGTATGTTTTCTGAAACCTGAATCTTTTCTTCTGCCCGGTTTTCAGTGTTATAATTTTATAATTTGTAATAGTGTTTAAAGTGTTTGGAATTTTTTTACTTTCTCATCTTTAGGAAATAATGCCATATGCTGTAGAGTTTGGTAGCTGAAAGACTCAAAAAGGAAATAAGTCTTTGTTTTGTTTTGTAACTTCTGATTAGATAAATAACTCACTCAGCAAATATTTGTGAGCTGGGCCAGCAGTGGTGATGAGACAGACACAGACTTGGTTTTCAAAGATTTTATAAAGTAATAATAGATGCATACAGGTAAACATGTGATCAAGACGGTGTAAGTACTATAATAGAGCATTTAGGGATTATGAAGGTGGAACATTTACCCCAGACAGAGCGGAAACTGTTTAGAAAAGGCTTCTATCACTGTGTTGTCTCACGAGCACTTCTCCTTTGTTTTTGTGTCCATTTTACACTCCAGCCTGTAGGTGTACCACGCATTTAATCATTCCCCTGTGGACATGTAGGTTGTTTTCTGTTTCCCCCTTCTGTAACCAGTGTTACAATAGATATCTTTATAATGGAAATTGTAGCACATGTCTGATTATTTTCTCAGGGTAAACTTTTAGAAATGGCCTTATTGCATTATAGTATATGAATATTTTTGAGATTCTATTACATAGTATCAGATGGTCTTCCAGAAAGTGTATATTCCCATAGAGAGCATATGAGAGTTCCTTTTTCATTGCCCTCTTGTCAACACTGTTTTGTTTTTGAGACAGAATCTTCTCAAAGAAGATTCTCCTGCCTCAGTCTCCTGAGTAGCTGGGATTACAGGCGCACACAACCACACCCGGCTAATTTTTTGTATTTTTAGTAGAGACAGGGTTTCACTATGCTGGCCAGACTGGTCTCGAACTCCTGACCTCGTGTTCTGCCTGCCCTGGCCTGCCAAAGTGCTGGGATTACAGGCATGAGCCACCATGCCCGGCCAACACTGTTGTTTTAATATTGGCAGATATGATATATCACCATTGTTTTAATTTCCATATGTTATCAATAAGGTCAAACAATTTTCATGTTTGTGTTCTTGTTATACCCATTTTTTTGAAAATTTAGAGTGTTCCTCTTCCTCTTCTATGTATGTTAATAATTTTACCTCAAGAATTATCTTTTTACCTTTGTCTTCATGCCTTCTTTCTCTTTTATGTGTATCTGTCGTTTGCTTTATGAATGGCTTTTATATATTTCTATTATTTTAAACACATAATTACCTCAAGATTTCATGTCACTCAAAAAAGATGATGTTGGGGTTAAAATTTAAATATTAGTTTCCTACTTTCTTCTTCTGGAAAGCCTAGAAAATTTAAGTTTTGTAATATTGTGACTTAGAAGTATTATCAAATTATTTTAATTTTGAGAAAGACCTCAGTGTAAATTTGCATTTTTACTTATTTTACTGTTTTTTCCTTTTCATTTCTACCTTTCCCCACCTGTTAGGTATGAAGCTGTCTTTCCACTAGTATTGTCTTGCTTGATGTTTGTCTGGATAAACATAGAACAAGAAACTCTACAACAATCTGGTGTTTGCTGTAAACAAAAGGTAACTGGTCAAAGTCATTGTTGTTTTTATTTGAGACTATTAGTCTCTATCCTATAAGGAAGTTGCAATGTTATTTCAAAAATTCTTTCTCCTTAAAATTTTAGTGTTAAAAAGTTTTGGTTGTTTGGCATTAATTAAGTTAATAATTGGTAAGGAAGATTTTTTACTTGTCACAGAAAACCACAATTTTGTTGTTGTGTAGGTTGGGCTTTTCTTAGTGATTACTTGAGAATCATTGATCTTAAAAAATGTCAGTATAAGTGAAGGAATAGAGAAAAGAATGCTTTTTACTTTTTTTTCATATTTCACATCCAATTTTTCCTTCTGTCAATTTATCTTAGAAGAATTTTTATGTTGTCACAAGTCAGTTTATGAATTTGATTATAAGGTGACATTTAAGTTTCTATTGTTTTTCTCTTTCTGGTCATCTTAATCCAGATTGCTTATTCTGCTGGCTTAATGATTGTGGCCTCAGTCCAAATCTTAGATTGTTTATGCAACACATAATACTTTGAGTTGGCTAAAATCCAACCAATTTTTAAGGATACCTTTATCATGGTGGACTATAGAATTAAATTGATGTTTCTTGTCTATATTTAGAGCTGATGGTAATTCTGAGAAATTGGTGATAGATTATTTACAATTTTACTAAGGTCACATAAAATGAATATTACAGAAAATACCTTCATAGTTGATCCATCCTTATCTGGCTCCAGTTGAGTTTGTAGATTGTTATTGATAATTCAGAATGATTAATTTCAATAAGAAACTTTGTTGAGGCATATTTAATAATTACTGGTTTTAAACTTTTAGTCCTTGAATATTAAAGTAATACACGAAAAGCAGTTTTGAGCAGATTCATGTAAATACTCAGAGATTACCCTTAATATTAAATATTTCATCAGGCTGAGGATTATTGTGTTACTTTTTAAATTATATGTTTTTAACTGAAAGCAAATGTATCTCTTTCTAGAAAAGAGTATTAAAACATCCCAAGAACTTACTAGAAAATTACATGGGAAGTAGGAGTGGGGAAAGTCTACCTTTAAATTCACCCATTAGTGTTCTATTTGTGGAAGGTGTTTAAGCAAGAGTGCACTCACCTTGTTGGATTGAGTGGCTTTCTGTTCTACCAAAGATGGGAATATGTTGCTTTTTTACAGAAAGAAAATTTCTCTGCAAATAGAATTAATAGAGGGACAAATAAACAAATGTTTTATTTTACCATGCCTTTTAATATGATACCATATCTAGGTTTAAGATGATCAGGACACTCTGAGAAATTAGTCTTTGAAAAGGGAAGAATTTATATAGTAATTTTAAAATGATGCATTTATATAAGATAAGAAAAAGCTCAATTCTCACTTTTATTACACATATAGCAACACTACAGCTGTATTCTATATATTATTTTACCTTTTGACAGATTTTATTAAGGTGTAATTAAACCCTAGGGAAAGATTTATTATTATTTTTTTTTTTGTCAACACAGGGCATGTTTCTAGCCATTGTAACTTAGCCATTGTAAGTTTGCCTTCAAATATAGAAATAAGTCAACTGTTATTGTGCATTAATATTTTTCTTATTATCTCACAGCTTACCAGTATCCAGTTCTCTTATAATACTGATATAACTCAGTTTCGACAGCTGTATCTGGATGACATCCGTAGGGCCTTTTTCCTTGTATCCTTTGTTGAGACTTTGGTTTAAAGAGCTGCAACTCCCACTTAATGGAGTAAGAAGACATGGAAGGTGTTTCTGCCCATCACTTAATAGTGGTATTAAGTAGTTTAACCTCCCTGAACTATAGTTTTCTCATGTAATTCACATAAAAACATTTTTTGAACTATAGAAAAGTATAAAGAATGATATGTATGTATATATGTTCCTACTATTCAAGATATTAGCCATTAGTATTTTGTCACATATGTTTTTTAAAAAATGTGTTTTTAAGAAATTAAAACATTAGAGCTAAAGCTAAAGTCTTTCAACTCCCAACTTCAATCTAATTTCTCTCATCCTGGAAGAAAGCACAATTATGAGTTCATATCTTTTTATGTGCATTTTATTCTAAACTCATATTACATAACATCTGTCTCACAAAGGTTTTTGGATCACCTTAGAGGCAATGTTGTGAAAGTTGTTAGTAGTAGAAGTTTGAAAGACAGTATGGCAGAGGAAAGTCTTAGTTTGGAAAGGCTCACTGACTAGCTGCAAGAAATCATAGGGATGTATTTCCTTTATTTTATTTTATTCAGCTTTACTGAAGTATAATTGACAAAAATTGTATATATTTAAAGTGTATATTTTGATGTTTTGATATATGTATACATTGTAAAATGATCACCACAATCAAGCTAATCATCGTATCTATTGCCTCACATACTGTTTTTTCTTTCTGTTTTTGCAGTGAGAACACTTAAGATCAACTCTCTTAGCATATTTCAAGTATACAGTACAGTATTACTGACTATAATCACCATGCTGTACTTTTCATCTCTAGACCTTATTCATCTTGCACAACTGAAACTTCATACCCTTTCACCAACATTTCCCCTTTCCCCTCTCCTCTCAGCCCTCTCGGCAACCATCATTCTACTCTCTTTTTCTAAGTGTGACTATTTTACTTTTGCTAGCTGTAGGAGTTCCTTGTATGTTTTGGATACTAGCCCCTTATCAGATACATGGCTTGTAAGTATTGGAGGCATTTCCTTTGAGCTGTCCATGGTGCAGAGTCTAGACCTCTCAGATACAGAAAATACATATTCCATCCTCTCTGTCTCTCGCTTTCACTCTGTTTTGCTTTCTTTCTCTCTTTACAGGTTCTTTCCAATCAGCTAATACTAATAAAGCACTTTACCCATTGATCCTTGCATTTCCCTAAATTATAATTTCATCTTGTCCTTTCTGTTTAATTTTTTGAAAGAAAAATTTATAGTTGCTGCCATTATTTTCTCTCCATGTATATACCGTGTCCACAGACCTCTAACAATGCCTGACACATAGTAGTGCTCTATCAGTATTTGTCAGATGTCTCTGCCGAAGTTGTACTGTCAGTGGTCTGCAGGGGCTTCCTGATCCCTCAAATCTATTCAGTTTACCTGACCACACTTTAACATTCAAGTCTATGTTTTCTCTTTCTTTTCCCTTCACATCCAGGACACAGTACAAGTTTTCTTCTAAGATTTTTATATCATTTCTATTCTTCTCTATAACTGCTTCCTTTGCCTGATCTTCAGCATATTTTTTTCTCCATGCTCCACCATTAACCTTCTCTTACTGTGCCTGGTTTATGCCATATTTTCCTGTAACTTTGGTGGACACTTCTTTGCAAACAACTCTAAGATCTGTTTTTCCAAACTTGACCTCTCTCGTGACCTGAAGGACCACATGTCTAACATTCTGCTGGGCATCACCAAATATGTGTCCCCAACTGATTAACAACTGCCACTCCTCTTCAAAGTCACTCTCTCTGGCAGGCCTTATCTCATTTAATGGCATCACCATGCTCCCTGTCCCCAAGACATCCAACTTGTTGTCATATTTAACTGCTCCTTGTCCACTTCTAAAGTCCCTGTGGCTCCCTTCACTCTTGATCTTCATTCCCACTGCATCAGTCCACATTTCCTTATCTCTGATATGGACTACCGAAATTGCTCCCTACTTGAATTTTCTGCTTCCAATTATTTGTCTCCCTTATCTGAATATCACACAGTTACTGGTGTTTCTTGATTATAACACTAGCCTAAAAGATTTTCTACTCTTCACTGTATCCACAATGAAGTTCAGGCTTTCTTTAAAAACAACAACAACAACAACAAAAAACGGAGTCTCACCCTGTCGCCAGGCTGGAGTGCAATGGCATGATCTTGGCTCACTGCAACCTCCGCCTCCCAGGTTCAAGTGATTCTCCTGCCTCAGAGCTGGGACTACAGGCGTGCACCACCATGCCCGGCTAATTTTTGTATTTTTAGTAGAGATGGGGTTTCACCATGTTGGCCAGGATGGTCTCAATCTCTTGACCTCGTGATCCACCTGCCTCAGCCTCCCTAAGTGCTGGGATTACAGGACAGGCGTGAGCCACCACTCCCAGCCAAGTTCAGGCTTTTTATTAACATGCCACTAATCTATATTTCTTGCTTCATCTTTCACCATATCCTTCAATAAAGTCTAAGTTCCTATCTATCAAACCTTTTTACTCTTTCTTGGCGGTGTCATTTTTTTCTCACTGTTCTTTACCTTAAAATGTCTCTCCTCTATTTCTGTCATCATATCTTAGTCACCATTGGAGTATTTTGAGACTATTTTGTTTATGTTTATATTCTTAGTGCCTATCTCTATCTCTGACATATACTAGACAATAAACATTGGTTGGTTAGATGATTGGTTGAATCACTGAATCCATGAATACATTTAAAGCTCAACTCACCAACTCAAATGCCTCTTTTTCACTGAAGATTGTCATGATTCATACTTCCTCTTCAGTGTTGCTTCACCATTTTTTGTGGGTATCTATAGTAATAAAAGAGCTAACACTTACCAAGCCCTTTCAGTGGGCTAGGCACCATTTTAAGCGCTTTGCTAGCAGTAAGTTCTTGGACACTAAGGTTGATATCAATGTTTATTGCTTTACTAATACAAATGTAAGTTTAAGAAATGTCAAAAAGATGGTCAGTGTTTTTTCATGTGTCATTCTCTATTGAATTATTTTAAAACATGATAGCTTGTTTCTTCCTGAGCCTTTCAAGCAGTCTAGCATGTGTTTAACATGTGGTGGGTTTACAGCAAGCGTATATAGACTATAACCATGTCTTTCAGCTGAAAATGTCTATGTTATACCCTAGATCCACGTTTTCCTTTTGAAAAAAATCACTAGCAGCCAACTACAGATATGGTCCGCCTTGCTCATGTTAGGGAAGAGGAAAATAACCTTCCTAAGGTTACTAGGGACTGAGTGAGGATGACCTCTCAGGCCTCATTATTCTCAGTACACTCCCTCTTCAGTCTGGCTGTTTTAAAATGCATTCACAAGGAGATATAATGGAATGTTCACTGAAAACAATTCATGGTCAATATGCAAGTAAAAAAGCAAATTACTCTCAAGGTAAAATTGGCATGTCTTTTCCAAATGAAAAGGAAATTTGTATGAAATCTGAGTTGTTTTGCCATTTCCTTGACTTCCTTTAGGTTTTCTTCTTAGTGACAGCATTTTTTGGAACTGGAAATATAGCTTCTATTAACAGGTAATTTTAAATGAAAGTGGCATATGTATAACCAAAAAATAATGCAACCTGGGACTTCTATACCTTTTGTTCTGTACCTTACCTTTTTTTTTTTTTTTTTTTTTTTTTTTTTTTGAGACAAAGTCTCACTCTGTTGCCCAGACTGGAGTGCAGTGGTGTGATCTCGGCTCACTGCAGCCTCCGCCTCCCGGGTTCAAGCAATTCTCATGCCTCAGCCTCCCGAATAGCTAGGATTATAGGCGCCCACCACCATGCCTGGCTAATTTTTGTATTTTTAGTGGAGGTGGGATTTCATCATGTTGGTCAGGCTGGTCTCAAACTGCTGACCTCAGGTGATCCACCCACCTCGGCCTCCCAAAGTGCTGAGATTACAGGCATGAGCCACGGCACCCAGCCTGTACCTTTCTTTTTATACTGAATGATATATTTTGGAGATTGGTATGTATTGGCACATTCAGATCTACTGCGTTCATTTTAGTGGCTTCATAATATGATGTTTGCTTATGTTTTAGCAAGTAGATTTCAGAGAATTAGTTTAAACGTCTTTTTAGAAGAACATTCTTTTAAACTTACAGAGTGAATTCTAAATCCTTTTTCCTTGTTATAATTCCCTAGCTTTGATCTTGCCTCTGTCTATTGCTTTCTGACTGTGTTCAGTCCTTTCATGATGGGAGCCCTGATGATGTGGAAGGTTAGTTTTCTTATTTTGTTATTTGTATTAAGCTATTGATTAATTAAGATTATAAAGTCATTTCGACAGAGCTAAGTAGCAATGGAAAGAAGATATCCTTTCATAGTTGGCACTGCTAAATTGGAGGTGAGACCCTCTATCCCTTACTCCAAACCACAGTTAATCTTTTTGCTTTACTCATAAGTGCATTGGACTTCAAAAGAGTAGGGATTCAACTGTTAATTTGAGAGGATCTTATCAGATGTGATTAAAGCCTGTGGGAAGCTATGGATCAAACTGCAGTGCTGCTAAAGAGTATAAGGTTCCCTGAACCCATGTTCTCTACCTATGAGATTGCCAACATAATCTTTTCTCATAATCCATGTACCTAGAATTGATCGAGTCATTCAACAAATGTCATTTTCTGCTATATTCAGTGATGTGCTAGATACTAGCTGGGTGCTGACAATACAAAGATAATGACAATTTTCAGCTTTCCAGGGGTTCAGATTCTTCATTATAATGTAATTCTTGTTCTTCTTCTCTAAGGTAATTATGCTTGTTTTATTCCCTTTACCATAATGCCTGACACATTTTATTTAGTATATATTTGTTTAAATAAACTAAGCTGATACTTGCCTAAAATCCGATTACCTAATGTTCAGATTTATAAATAAAAATGATTAAAGGTGTCATCTTAATAGGATTAATGTCTACTTTTTGTTACTACACTAATACAAATGGAAGTTTAAGAAATGTTAAAAAGATGTTCATTTTCTCATGTCCTGTTTTCTACTGAGTTATTTTAAAACATGTTGCTATTTCCTTAATTTTCATTCACATTTTTAAAATGGTGACTTTTTTTTCCCAATTTATTAAAGACCATGGACCTTTAATTAAAAACAAGAAAGGAAGGAAGGAAGGAAGGAAGGAAGAAAGGAAGGAAGGAAGGAAGGAAGGAAGGAAGGAAGGGAGGGAGAGAAAAACAAAGCTCATATTAAAATGCTGGGTTCTTAGTCTCTAGCACAAAGCAGTAAGCTTTAATGACATAATACACTTGATGACTGTTGTTGACTGATGTGTCTAGAAGTGAGGGCCCTGCTGAATTCTATTTTATCCATATGTCCTTCACTTGAAAAATAACTTTATGCAGTCTTGAACATCATTTATTTTCCATATCTCCCCCTTTTTTGAAACATCAAGTTATATATTTTTTCAAAATTGATAATTGGAAAGCAATACCTCAAGATATTAACAGTATTCGCTCTGGATTATGGATTTTCAACCAGCATAAATTTTGCTATGGCTTTATTTCAAATGTTTTATAATTTTTTTTCAAATTTGTTATAATGAGTGTGAATTTTATAATCATAAATAAATGTATTTTTTTAAAAAAACAAAAAGCAATGATTGAGAAGCTGAATCATGTTTATGATGTTATAGTTTTAAATAACCAGATGGGTTTAAGGATCTGTGAATCAAATTATCAGGTTATATAATTTATTTGATTTGGGCATTCTGTGTTTTTCACACCCTCTTGGAATCTTTTGAACCTTGTTGTTAATTATTAGAATACACTAAATGGAACAAAATTTGTAATAGGCTTTTATTTGGAATATGTATTGATGTTTGCTGTCTTTTACATTGTATAGCTTATTAATGTAGGTTTTTAAGTCAGTTTCATCACTGTTCTATGTGCCATTGGTATCATGCTTTTATTTCAGTGTTTGCTTTTCACTAGTATATATAAAAGTTACCTGAGAAATTGAAAATATTTCTGTAAGCAGAAATAGTAGTTTTTTCAAAAAGTGTCTCAAATGCTTCAGTTATTCATGGCATCATTTATTGTTCTTTTATAGATTTTAATCCCCTTTGTTCTTGTTATGTGTGCTTTCGAAGCGGTTCAGTTGACTACTCAGTTATCGTCAAAAAGGTAAGATGAATTCGTTTAAGAAACATTTGATTTGCCTGTTTTTAGGAGATGAGAGTAAACATTTGAAGACATTTCATGTGATTGCTATTAAGACACTGTAATGTAGATTGTTTGTTACACAAATGAGAAAATGTTCACCCGTTTAGTCAGTGTTGCAACTCATTAGAGGAAATTAGTTGATTAGGGCCTCTAGCAGACAAGCTTGCTTTCTCAGCAATAAAATGTTATTAGAATATTATTCAAGCTAGTGAAGAACCTCCCTAGAAAACAGTAAAACATAAATGTTAAATTATTGTAGTTAATTACTTATTGTAACTGTGCCTACAAAAAGCAAAAGATACTGTAACTTATTTTGGTTTATTTCTTAAATATGTTATTAGATAAATGTGTGAACATTATTTCATTTTCCATGACTTAAAATTAACTTTTCTAAGTGTCAAAAATATACTTAGTTTCTCAGTTATGATTTCTACACATCTGACAAATGGAGTGGGAAGTATTCTTTCTGAGTTTTGAGGAATTTCTGGAGCAGTCCGTCTTAAGCAATCAAGACTGTGGAAGAAAAGCTGTCAACTCAACTATTTGCTTTTTTTAACCAATAAAATTGCCTTATCAGCACAGGGACTCTGGAAAATACTTGATATAAATATGAAGCTTAGCAGTTTTGTTATTCTTGAATCAAACTAGCATACTCAATGCTGAAAGAAATAACTAATATTAGCATAAATTTGCATGTTTTTCTTGATGAGTATAAGCTAGAACTGGGTTTAGCATAGTATTATGCATATGCCATAAAGAAAAAAGTTTTTCTTCCACTGCTTAAGAATACTAGAAATCTCATTTCTAGTTTTAGTATATTTTTGCAGGATATTTACATGAATTTAATATTGAGAGTATTTATGCCTTGTCAATATCACATAAGAGATATTTATTTAGATGCAATAAAAACTGGTGAATGACATGTACTTTCCTGCATTTTTGTTGGTGGATAAGATTTTTAGAAGGAATTTTAATTAAGGTTTAAATAAGAAGAGCTGGGGACATGTGGAATAAGAAATAGAAGGCACACCAAAGTGTATGTGTGTATGTATTCTTATATTTGTACGTGTGTATAGTAATGCTATCTAGAAACTAGTACAATGAAAAACAAAACACAGCAGGAGGGAACTGAGGCAAATGTGGCTCAGAAAGGTCTCTTTTGACCTTTAAACTCAGAAGTCACTGACATTTCTTCCTGGATATCACACTGACTCATCAAATTTAATGTCACACATTGATCCCAGCGATGCCTTTTCTTACTATTGAAAATTAGCTTCTCATCCTGTTTTCTTTATTTAATCCATCACACAAGCTGAAGTCCAGCCACCCTCACTGCCGTAGCACTTACCAAATAATCACTGATAACATCTCTCCTTTCTGTTGACCTTTTTACAGTCTTTTTATTTATGTTGCTAATCATTTTCTTACAACTGTTGGAAGCCTACGGTTAAGATGGGGGTGGAGATATATACTAATGACTTATTTATTTATTATATCTATAATGCCAAGGACGAGTTCAATATAACAAACCAGTGAAATGATTCTTCTTCTCTTCCGACTCACTCCTTAAAATGTGTATGGAACAAAAGTGAAGTAGAAAAGTTGTATTAACATTTTTTTGCATGACTTAAAATTTACTTTTCTAATTATTAATAATTTATCTAGTGTCTCAGTCTTAATAATTGGGTTCATCAACAAAACCTTGTAAATTTTGGGTAGAGACCACAAAAAGGTAGTAGCTGTGCATGAAGATTACCTGATAGCTTATCCATTAAGAATGCTTATGGATGTAAGCAGTGAAAATGTAACAGTAGCTAAGAGAAATAGAGATTTATGTCCTCATGTCACATGGAGTCTGGAGGTTGGCAGCCCACAACTCTGTGATGCCATCAGCAACCCTGCTTTTCTGTATTCCTAAGAATGGAAGATTCTTAGATTGTTGCTTTTACCCTCGTGTTTTTCTCATCATGCCTCCATCTGCCATCATATCTCATCTGCCATCCAGACAGGAACAAGGGAAAAGGACTAATGAGGAAAAAGGCAAGGAGATAGGTCAGCTGATTCTCCTTTTCTGTCAGGGTAGCAGTGTCTTTCCCAAAGGCCCCATGTAGCAGATTTCTGACTGTGTCTCTATGGCCAGAACTTTGTCTGGCACACATTCATTGTAAACTGGAAGGGGGTTAGGGAAAAGGGAGGTGTGGGGGTGTGAAACAACCTGCCAAAAGTGTCACAGTTGTGGCCAGTTCATTTCACAGTTTGAGATGACATGGACCATGAAGACCTTTGTCACCTTCAGAATGCAGCAAAGCATGAGAGAAATTAGAAGTCTGCTGAGAAAGAGAAGCAAGTTTTAGTATTACAGAAGTATTCAACAACCAACCATATAAGATCTGAAAGGGATGATTTTTCAGTTCTGTGTTTGATTAAATACTCAACTGTACAAGAGCCATGGCTACCCGGCAGGGATTGGGGGAAAAAAAAAACAACTTGGAAATAGCAGTTGTCAACAATGTGATCTAGCAGCCAAAAAGCTAGTTTTCTCATGCCCTGTATTAATTGAAGTGAAAATAATTTTACTCCAATTTTGAATATATCATTTTGTTCTAATGGGTGTTTTTATCTCCAAAATGTTATGCTCGCATATTTAGGAATCTAGATTTGAATCAGAATTATTATAATATTGAATAACTTTTATTGGGAAAGTGTTTTCCTATAGGCACTCTATTAAATCAGCTTAATTTTTAAATCAGTATGAAGTAGAAGTAAATTACTTTTAAGTATTTCTATTTTGATTTTTAATTTATTAAAATTATTTTTATTAATTTTCAGAAAAATTTTGGGTTGTTTTTGTTTATTTTAAAGTCTCTGGATTTCAGCTCCTCCCAGTGTTTTTTTTTTCCTTCTATAGTTATCATATCTATCAGGTCTCATTCACCTAGATTAGATATTACAGATCTGATTATTGTTAAGATTTGCTTCTTCCATCGTTATTTTGTTAGTTACAGATTTTATTCTGTGTGGTTTTAGCCTTCTACAATGTTATTTGGTGTTGTTTCTACCAGGTCTAATTTTTCGTGGATCAGATTTTTTGTGTTCTATGAAATCAAAAGGAAAAGGTTCTTAAGTCAGTCTTAAATCTAAAGCAAATTTCACAATGTGTAGCATTAGCCATTTTCAGTTTTAGTTTATGCTAATTACTCCTACTATTCATTCAGCACATAGGATTTGAGTTTGTATAATATACCGGGCACTATACTAGCCGCTGGTATTACATTTGGTGAACAGAGCTTACTGTCTACCTGGGGAGACAAAGAAAATAAAATGCTTGTCATAACAAAATTTTAAGTAGTGTTAAATGTCAGGGGAAAAAATGAAGTGGTCCAGGGAGACCTCTCTAAGGAGAAGCAATTTATGCAAAAACCTGAACATAGTCTTTACTCACATAGTTTCATGGTTCACTCAGGTGGAAGGAGTGAAACGTACAAAGGGCATGAGTTGAAGACATGCTTGGTGTATTTGGAGAACAGCAAGAAAGGTAGCCTTAAGCAGACTGCGCTAGCAGAAGAATTGTAGGAAATAAAGTTGAAGAGATTGGCAGGGGCAGAACATAAGGGGCCACTTAGGCCACAGATAGGACTTAAGTATTATTCAGTTGTGGCAAGAAGCCTTTGGTAGGTTTTGAAGGCTGTTCTGTCTGTTGCATGGATAATAACTTTAGGAGGACAAGAATAAGAGCAGGGAGATCAGTTAAGGGTCTTGCAAGTGAACAATCACAGTGGCTCGATGGGGATGATAAGTAATATTTATTATCAATTGGATAAAAACTCAATAGCAGGTATTTATTTCTTGAATAAAAATGTGTTTATGAGGAAACTCATAGGATCTAGGTACACAGTAGCTTCAAAACATCTTGGAGGTCAAATAATACCATATAACTAACCTGCCTTTAATAAAATTATTGTATTCACAGCAAGGGAATGATAACCCTATCCTTCTTAAAATTAGATCACCTTGAATATTGAATAGTGTGTTACATTTATGCCTTCGCATTTGGGCAGCATATGAATAAACAAGGGAACCGGGGACACATTCACAGGAACGTGATGAAGATGCTGAAGGCCTCTGAGAGTCAGTGGAGCCATGGGGAGGCAGTGTGCGTAATGGTTTGGAGCACGGGCTCTGCGGCCAGACTTGCTTTATAAGTCTATGACTTACCGTTACTAGCTGTGTGACCCTGAGCAGGCTTACTTCTGGGTTCTTCAGTTTCCACAAAATGGTTCAAGAATATGAAGATTTGCTCTGAAAAATCTTTTTCCTTCTTTTTAATTAAGACTTAGTTCAGGGATCTTATTCTCTGTTAAACTTTTTTTACCCAACTGCTCCACTCTCCAGAATCCTTCCACCCTCAAATTTCTGGCTAAGTTAGGTAACTCAGACTGTGGCTGATAAAATTGTTTCTTACTTTTGTGTTTCACACCCAGTTAGAGGCTGATTTGTGTCCCCTAAAATTCTTATGTTGAAGTCCTGACCCCCAAGTACCTCAAAATATGACTGAATTTGGAGACAGGGCCTTTCAATAGATCACTAGGGTAAAATGAGGTGATATGAGTGGGTCCTAGTCCAATATGACTGATGTCTTTATAAGAGGAAAAGATTAAGACACAGTCAAACACAGAAGAGATGACATGTGAACCTAAGGGAGAATATGGCCATTTACAAGCTAAGGAAAGAGACCTCAAATAAAACCGACCCTGCTCACACACTGATCGTGGACTTCCAGCCTCCAGAACTATGAGGAAATTTATATTGTTTAAGCCACTCAATTTGTGGTACTTTGTTATGGCAACTCTAGCTAATACACACCTTGTGAACTCCATAAGGGGAGAGATTATATTTTTAATTTCATTTAAAGCTTTTGTTTAAGGAATGAGAATGAAACCAATATTTACTAGGCAAATACCATATGTCAGGCACTGTATTAGGTACTTTCCACATATTACCTGACTTAATTTTTCCAATGATACTAGGAAATATAGATATTATTACGACCATTTTATAGATAAGGAAACTGAGGCTGAGAAGACAATAAATAACTTAATCAGATGTGTCTTAATTTCACAAGTATCCCAGAACATCATCTGTCACACAGTAATATAATTTTCTTTAGAAAAATAAAAATAATATTTCTAAAAAATCAAAACTTTTTGAAAAAGGTATGTAAAGGTTTTTTAAAGGTCTTTTTGTTCATTTGTTTGTTTGTTTTGTTTTCTTGGGGTTTTATTTTGAGGCAGAGTCTCACTGTGTCACCCAGGCTGGATTGCAGTGGTGTGACCTCATTGCAACCTCCACCTCCCAGATTCAATCGATTCTCGTGCCTCAACCTCTGTAGTAGCTAGACTTACAGGCATGTGCCACCATGCCTGGCTAGTTTTTCTATTTTTAGTAGAGCCGGGGTTTCACCATGTTGGCCAGACTGGTCTTGAACTCCTGGCCTCAAGCGATCCTCCCACCTCAGCCTCCCAAAGTTCTGGGATTACAGGCGTGAGCCACCACACTTATTCTAAAGGTCTTTTGAATTGTATTTATTATTTTTCTATTCCAGAAGAACTGGGTCCATAGGGTAGAATTATTGTTGTGCTTTGAATCACAGAAGAAAGAACTCTGCAGTAATTGGAGCTGTGAAAATGGAGTGGATTCTGTTGCTGCAACCACTAAAACTAGTGCTAGACAATGCCTTTATTGGAATTGATACTTTGGGAATTCATGCTTTAAGTAGAAGGTTGTACTGGATGACCATTGCATTCTCTACAAACTCTTAATCAGATTAACACACTTTATTATGTGTCTGAATGAAATTATACTTCAGTAAGATATCATCGGTCTGACTTGTGGTATATATCTGCATATGTGAGCTATTGAGTTACATGTCTTTATTTCAAACCAATGGTTAGAAAAACAATTATTTCTTAAAAACAAGTCGCAAATCTCTGCCAAAACCTCACACTTTATTCAAAAATTAACTCAAAGTGGACCACAGATTTAAACTTCTAGGAAAAAAATAGAGCAAATCCTTGGGATTTGGGTTAGGCAAAGAGTTAGGCTTGACATCAAAATTGTAACCCATAAAAGGAAAAAGTGATAAACTGGACTTCTTCAGAATTATAAGTTTTTGCTCTGTGAAAAACCCTGCTAAGAGTGTGAGAACATAGGTTACATACTGGGAGAAAATATTTACAAACCAGGTATCTGAAAAAAGACTAGTATCTAGAATATATAAAGAATGCACAAAACTAAACAGTAAAAAAAAATTTAATTAGAAAGTGAGCAAAACACCTGAAGAAGATATACAGATGGCAAATAAGCCAATGAAAAGTTGTTCAGCATGATTAGCCATTAAAGGAATGCATATAAAAACCACAGTGGGTCGGGCGTGGTGGCTCACGCCTGTAATCCCAGCACTTTAGGAGGCCGAGGCGGGCGGATACGAGGTCAGGAGTACGAGACCAGCCTGACCAATATGGTGTAACCCCATCTCTACTAAAAATACAAAAATTATCCGGGCGTGGTGGCGTGTGCCTGTAGTCCCAGGTACTCGGGAGCCTGAGGCAGGAAAATCGCTTGAACCCGGGAGGCAGAGGTTGCAGTGAGCCGAGATTACACCACTGCACTCCAGCCTGGGCAACAGAGCAAGACTCCATCTCAAAAAAGAATTAAAAAAAAAAATGAAATATCATTATACACATATCAGAACAGTTTATCAGAACAGTTAAAAACAAATAGTGGCATCACCAAATGCTGTTGAGGATGTAAGGAAATTGCTCTCATGCATTGCTAGTGGAAATGTAACATGGTACAAACTGCTCTGAAAAGAGTTTTACAGTTTCTTATGAAACTAAACATACTACTGTTGTATGACCTAGCAATTGCACTCTTGATGTATTTTCCTAGAAAAATGAAAGGTTTACACAAAAAATTAGACACAAATGTTTATAACAGCTTTATTTGTAAGAGCCGCAAACTGTAACAATAGCCACAAGTAGAAATAAGCCTTGATGTCCTTTGGTGCTTGAATGGTTAAGTAAACCATTGTATATCCATATGATGGAGTACTATTCAGCCATAAAAGTAAATGACCCATTGATACACACAGCACCTTAGATGATTCTTGAGAAAATTATGCTGAGTGGGAAAAGCCAATCCCCGAAGGTTACAAAAGGTAAGAGAGTGTTATATAAATTGTTTAACTTGTTATGTACATTATTCTACTCATAAAACACTCTTAAAAATGACAAAATTATAGAAATGGAGAACAGATTAGTGGCTCTCAGGAGTGAGGGATTAGGCAGAGGGATGGTGAGGGGAGGACACATGTGGCTCTAAAAGGGCATCATGAGAGATCTTTGTGATGATGGGAACACTCCTTATCTGGACAGTATCAGTGTCAATGTCCTGCTTGGGATATTATACCATGGTTTTACAAGATCTTCCCACTGGGGGAAACTGGGTAAAGGGTACAGAGGATCCCTCTGTATTATTTCTTGAAATTGCATATTAGTTAACAATTATCTCAAAAGTTTAGTTTTGAAAATCATAATGTATGTCCCTTTCATTTTACTGAAATAAATATTCAGAGCACTTAATAACACATTTTACAGTCCAGCTCATCTCTATGGGGTGGTCACCTGTGATAATATGAAAAGAACCTTTGAAAGTTGTATCTTCAGAAGCAAAAGTACCAACAATATTAGGTTATTTGCCTAGTCTCACTTGGATTTTAATGAGCTTGAAAAATACACCTGTTGTACTATCTGTAATTTTTCCTTCTTTTTTTTTCCAGCCTTTTTCTCATTGTTCTCGTCATATCAGACATTATGGCTTTGGTAAGGCATTACTGGGTAGTCCATATAAATTAGATTAAGAGTCCTGGGTTAATTTAATAAAGAGAAATATGAATGCATTTCGGTACATGAAATCTTTAGATATTGAGTTGTAAGTGCTGGAATAATTTACACATATAAATTATGTTGTTTTATGTTAGTTATTATACAGGATGTGTGCTCTTCTTCAGGTGTCAAAAGTCTTACTACTTGATTTATTCGAATCTGTCATACCTTGTCTTCCATGTTGCTTTGTATCTGAAATGAACCTTCCAAAGGAAATTAACAGAAAAAGCTAACTTTAAATTTAGATAATACATCATTTTTCTATTGAAGTGTTGATTTTTAACCCTTCTCTCAGATTAAAAATGAAAGGAAAAGGGGGAGGGAAGGAAGGAAGGAAAAAGGAAATGCAGCTTTTCTATTGGGAAGGTGTTAATCAAGATGTGGCTGCAATAAATGAGTTCTGATGCAGGTAGGTAGGCCTCTGTTATTAACAAAAAGAGGAACCTATTTTATGTCTACAAGTCTGGGGAGTTCCCAAGACCACCCTCAGCTTTAGTAATTCACTAGAATTCACAGAACTCACTGAATGCTGTTATATTCAGTTACAGTTTATTCCAGGCCATAGGGCAGAGTCCAGGACACCAGATTCTGAGTTTCTGTTTCTCCCTGTGGAATCAGGACAGCATTAGCTTCCCGCTATTGATGTGTGACAGTACACATGGAGTATTGCCAGCGAGGCTTACCTGAGCTTTGTTGTCCAGACTTTTTAGTGGGGTTTGATCAGATACTGCCTACCTGGCTGATCTTTAATCCCTTCTGGGGATACAGCTGGTAATATGGCCCAAAGCCCTCATCATACATCACATTGTTAGACTGTCCAGCGGCCAAGACCTCAGGCAGAACCTTCTATAAGGCATGACATTCCATGACATTCCAAGGGCCTAGAAATCGCCGCCCAGTAGCTGAGAACAAACACCAGCGATCTTTTTGGGTAAGATTAATTCATCACCGTATAACATCCCATGCCAGAAGTAACTAGGAATACCAATAAGGGTAGCTTCCCAAATCAGATTCCTAGACACTCGGTTTAGATGAGGGTATTTTTGTGTGGTATTGAACTGTTTATTCATTGTATTTCTGAAACTGATCACACATTATGTGAAAACAAATCAGTTTTCAGTTTTGTGCAAAGTGACAGACATGTTAATAGAAGAGGGTTGAAATTCTGATTAATTTTATATAAAAAAGATTGCCTAAATTAACTTGAATAGTCATTTGTGATATAGCTTCTGCCCATTTGATTGGCATCTTCTCTTACCTCTCCATCCTTGTTGTCTCTACACCATCCTCACTTTGACACTACCAAGCTCTCTATGGACCCTTGATGTGTATATAGGCTATTCCCTCTGCCAGAAACTTCTTTCTCTCCAAACCTTCTTTCATCTGACTCCTACTTTTTACTTAGATTTCACCTTCCATTGGGAAGCCTTCCCTTCCATCCTAATCAGGGTATGAACCCCTTCCTCTGTTTCTATAATTGCCTGTATTTTCCAATGATAGCACTCCCTCTGTCCCCCGCTTACACACACACTCACACATACACGCACGCACACACACACACCCGATAATTTGACTGAATTATTTAGTAGAGCTTATGCCTTGTAAGGAGGAGTTTACCTCCAGCACCTAAGACAGTGATTGGCACACAGTAGGTAGTCAATACAGTAAATATTTGTTGATAGATGGATGACGTGACATCTTTCCACTGACATCTTTAGTATTATCTAGTTTTTTTATTTTTTTTTAAATTGATGTTGGCTTGTTCTTTATTTCTAGTTATTCAGAAATGTCACTTTTGTGTTCATTTGATTGATAATTCTATTTCTGGATTTTAGACTACTACTAATTCTAATACAAGCAAAAGTTTCAGTAAATGAGATATTCTTGTTGACTACAGTTAGCTAGTGATTGTTAGAGTCAGAAATCTGAAACATACAGTCCTAAAATAACTTTGTTTTTAGACTGAATCTAAATAGGTTTGTTTTTAATTGAGCCTTTTTTTTTCTTACAGCATTTTTTCTTCTTGGTCAAGGATTATGGCAGCTGGCTTGATATTGGGACAAGGTATAGTATATATGGTCATGCATTGCTTAACAACAGGGGTGAGTTCTGAGAAATGCAATTTCTTCTCTGTGCAAACATCACAGAGTATATTCACATAAACCTAGATGGTGTAGCCTGCTCCACACCTAAGATATGGTATAGCCTATTGCTCCTAGACTATAAACCTGTACAGCATGTTATTATACTGAATACTGTAGGCAATTGTAACCCAATGGTAAGTATTTATGTGTCTACACATAGAAAAGGTATAGTAAAAAATTCAGTGTAGAAGATTTTTTACTGGTACAGCTATCTAGGACACTTACCATGAATGGAGCTTGCAGGACTGGAAGTTGTTCTGGGTGAGTCAGTGAGTTATTACCGTAACCTTTTTTACTTTATAAGGTTTTTAACTTTTTGACTTTATAATAACACTTAGCTTAAACACACAAACACATTATATAGCTATACAAAAACCTTTTCTTTCTTTATATCCTCATTCTCTAAGCTCTTTTCTATTTTAACATTAATATTTTAATTTAATATTTTAAAATTACTTTTTGTTTTTACTTTTTAAACTTTTTTGTTAAAAACTAAGATACACACACACATTCACCTAGACCTACAGAGGGTCAGGATTTTTATCTCCACATCTTGTCCCACTGGAAGGTGTTCACAGGCAATAACATGCATGGAACTGTCATCTCTGATAACAGTGCTTTCTAGAATACCTCCTGAAGGACCTGCCCGAGGCTCTTTTACAGTTAAATTTATATATATATATATGGAAAAGGAGTACAGTCTAAAAAGCCATGAAAAATATGGTATAGTAAATGTAGATACTAGTAACAGTTGTTTATTGTCATTATCAGATATTATGTGCTGTACATAATTGTATGTGCTAGACTTTTATAGGACTGGCAGTGCAGTAGGTTTGTTTACACTGGCATCACCACAAACAAGTAAGAGTAATGCTTTGTGCTGCAAAGACACTGCGCTATCACGAGGTCTGTTATAATCTTATGGGAACACTGTGTACATGCAGGCCATTGTTGACTAAAACATCGTTATGTGGCGCATGACTACACTAACGTAGAAGTTCTTAATAATGTAGTGAAAAAAATTAAAACTTAGTATCTTAGTATAGAAGGTGCCAATATGATTTTGAGGTAAGTGCAGCAAGTAGCCATTATTTTAAGCCTCTGGAAATGAGACGTCTCTCCAATTCTTGGCATTAGCACATCAGCAAATGTTTACATGGAGTGCTGTGGGGAGGATGATAGATGTTAAGTCTAGAGAGAACTAAAGGGCAACAGAAGATGCAAGATAAACTGCTTGAATCCATGGTTTCAAAGCTGATCATTCCAGTGTCCTTGTGTGTTTCCTTAATCTCTCGTCTCTGTTTAGAAAAATGAGGCTGTTCTAGTTGCAGTATGAATTTTATATGGTAGTTTAAATTTCATGTGATCATTATCTGTCTCCTAGAATCTTTAATGTGGTAACCTTTTAATATGTGATAACTATTTAAAGTGTAAATAGTATAAAGTATAAAGGCCAGGGACAGTGGCCCACACTTGTAATCCCAGGACTTTGGGAGGCCGAGGTGGGAGGATTGCTTGAGCCCAGGAGTTTGAGACCAGCTTGGGAAAACATAGTGAGACCGTGTTTCTACAAAAAGCAAAAAAAAAAAAAAAAAATGACCCGGGTGCAGTGGCCCATGCCTGTAGTCTCAGCTACTCAGGAGGCTAAGGCAGAAAAAGTGCTTGAGCCTGGGAGGTCAGGGCTATGGTGAGCCATGACTGGGCCACTGCACTCCAGCCTGGGCCACAGAGTAAGATCCATCTCAAAAAAAAAAATTAATTAGTTAATTAAAAATAAAGTGTAATCTGAACAAAAAGTCAGTTTCCTTTTTATTGTGATTTAAATTTCAATGATTGCCATAATCTGTTAAATTTCTTTTCTTTGAGACGAAGAAAGCAAAATTGATTCTTTTGTCTTTTCTTCTCCAAATGCATTCTGAGACAGAATACATTTTTGTATACTGATTTTATTTCATTTAGTCAATATTCATTCATCACTTTGTGTTGCCAAGAATTGTATGGGTTTGCGGGAGACACCATGTGTTAAACATCCTCTTCCCTCTGTTGATACCTCTTAGGCAGCTCCTGGCATGTACTGCCTGGTTATTTATATACATATCTGCCTCTCCCAATAGACTGTGGATTCCCTCGGATCCAGAATTGGATTTGAATCTCTTACATGCCATACGTGCTTGGCATGTAAAAGGTACTCCATAGATAATTGATTTTGTTTTCATTTGTCTCTTAAACTTGAAAGTTAGGGAAAGTTTAGAGATCCCCTTCCGCTCCCCTCCCCAGCCCTCTCATCCCAAAGTGCCCAGGCAGATAGTGGCCAGAGCATGGGCTTTAGACCAGAGCGCCTGGGTTTGAATCTCATTTCTGCCACTTTTGAGCTGTGAAACCTTTGCTAAGTGACTTAATCTCTCTAAGCCCCCCATTTCTCTTGTAGCCATTTTGAATGAATTAATTTATATAAAGCGTTTAAGTATTTAGTGTAGTGCCTGGCATCTAGTAAACTTCAGTGAATGTCAGCAATTGTTATTGTTGTCATTCTGTAATTCTGCTTTTTTGTCCTTTACAGTGCTTCTTACATTTGGCATACCTCTCTTTACTCTACCATTTGATTATTTTCATTTTAGACATAGGTCAGAATTTTGCTTCAAAAATATTCTGGTAAAATACAGTATTTTGTGTATGAGACTTTTTCTTTTATTTTTAACTGTGGTAAACTACGCATAATGAAATTTACCATCATAACAGCTTTTCAGTGTACAGTTCAATGGTATTAAGTATGCATTCACATGGTTGTGCAACTATTACCACACACCGTCTGTCTCCAGAACTCTTTCCATCTTGAAAAGCAAACTCTGAATGCATTAATCAGTCACATCCCATTCTCCCTCTCATCAGCCCCTGGCGACCACCATTCTACCTTTCTTTCTATGAATTTGATGACTCTGGGTACCTCATGTAAATGACTTCATACAGTATTTGTCTTTCTTGCAACTGACTTATTTCACTTGGTGTAATATCATTAAAGTTCATTTATATTGTAGCATGTGTCAGAATTTCTTTCCTTTTAAAGGCCGAATGCTATTTCATTGTATGTGTATATGCATATGCCATATTGTTCACCTGTTCATCTGTCAATGGATACTAGAGTTCTTTCCACCTTTGGTTATTGTAAATAATGCTGCTGTGAACTTGGGTGTGAGACTGTTTTGATCAGAGACGTCTAAATTGGTTTGACTCTAAAGAGGTGCCAAGGAATGAAGAAGATGCAATTTTCATAGGAAGATGTGCATCATTAGTTTATGAACAGGCATTCATTTGTATTGCACTAAGAATTTTAGATTTTCTTTAATTAGGTTGAGGTTTATCTTTACCTGGCATGTTTTTTCTTCAAAGTAAAAAGTTTTTACTCTGATTACCAGTAATAACATGTATAAAACACAAAGCACCTTTTCATATCCATGATCTCAATTCAATCCAGCAAATATTTATTGAGCACCAGCTGTATGCTAGGAGAGTTGCTGGGGATGAGAAACTCACAGTTCTGGGCTCTCAGGAAGCATAAGGCTGGAGGAGGAAGCAGATCCGTGAGCAGGCCATATGGTGCAGTGTGAGAAATTCTACAGTAGGCTCTCTTGTACTGTGGGGATACTTAGGGTATCTGTCTGAGTCTTGTAGCTTAAGGCAGGTTTGTCAGGACAGGAGCTGTCTGACACTGCAAGTGTGGCGCTTACAAGAGTACGTTGGGTCACAAGAACTAGGGAGAATGTGTAGAGTGAGAGAAGGTGAAGAGCAGAGAACAAGAAGTATAGAAACGGGGCTGAAAGAAGTGGCCAGAAGGCAGGAGAAAACCGAGAGAGAGCCGTGTTGTGAAAATCATGTGAGCATTTCAGGCAGGAGAGAGGTCATGCAGTCTCAGATGTGACAGAGTGTAAGTGAAAACATAAAGGCGTGCCTTGGTTTAAGTGGCAGTGGGCATTGTTGAGCGTGGCTGGAGAAGTTTCAGGGGTAGGATTTGGTGCTAGATTGCTGCACTGAATCAGATCCACCAGTTTCCAGGTGAGGACTGCAGACCAAAGATAAGCATTTTTCTTTTTTCTACCAAGACCCCAATAAAAATAAACACACTTAGCAAAATGAAAAGAATGGGAGAAGGACTATCAGCAAATTTGAGTTCAACAAATTTCTAGAAGATAGGTAACCAGAGGGAGGAAGCAGCAGCCCAGAAGCTACAGACCGGTATGACCAAAGGGAAGGGAGTTGCAGGGGCTTTAGACTCAGTGAGACAGTAATGTGGAAGGAGGAGTGAGGAAGGGAAGCAGGAGATTAATTGGATATCTTCCTACCAAATGATGGTATCAACAGGCTCTCCATAGCCTGTCTCCTCCTTCCTTCATCCCCATGGAGAAAGTGCTACAGGCGTTTTACTCCCAGTGGAAAACCAGAAGACGCCTCTAAAGAGACAAAAAAAAAAAAAAGAAAAGACCTGGGAGGAATTTCACTGCTATGATATATGTGCCTCCACTTTAGTGAGGCTGTCCTCCATTCTAGCATGTGTAGCCTCCTCCTAACAAAGGACAGAGACAGGCATCCCTCCTACTCATCCTGTAACATGACACAGCAATTCCTATCACATGCCTAGAACTTACTGGTGGCCATCCTATTTGTGAGTTAGACCTAGAGGGAAAAGAGACTTTCTTAAAAAGTGAAATACACACTACCCTTGCCCCAGCAATTCCAGGTACCCAAGAGAAGGCAAAACATATGTATGCTGAAAGACTTGTACAGGAATTTTCATAGCAGCTATATTAATAAGAACCAAAATCTTGAAACAGTCCAAATGTTCACCAGCACATGAATGGACAAACAAATTGTGCTGTAGCCATACAATGGGATATTACTTATCTAAAAAGGCAGTGAGTAAGTGATGAGCTCAACTACATGGATAACTATCAGAAACTTTATAGAGTTAAAGAAACCAGATATCTAAGACTATATAGTGTACTCCATTTACATAAAATTCTAGAGCAGGCAAGACTGTAGTCACAGAAAGTTGATCACCGGTTGTTTGGAGCTGGCAGTTGGGGTATGATTGACCACAAAAGGGTATGTAGGAACTTTTAGGGTAACAGAAATGTTCTATATTTTGAAAGTGTTTTTAGTTACACGAGTGTACCATTTGTCAATACTCAGTTAACGGGACATTTAAAATGGTTCCATTTTCTCACATGTAAATTATACCTCAAAGTTGATTCATAAGGAAAAATAGAAAAATTAAAAGTTGAAATGAGTGGAGCATAGTATACATAGATTAAATTCTGGTTAGTAGGAGGGACTTTGTTTTAAATGGATGCATCCATAAACAACAACATAAAGGTAATAAGTCATATTAGGGGGGTAACCACCAGAAGATCTAAAAAGAAAAGTAGAGTCGTTGCTCTGAAAAGTGAATAAGAAGGAATGAGAGATTGTTGCTTTTCATTATAAGTCTTTCTCCATTATTTTGCTTTTCTAGTACTTGCATATATGACCGATAAAAAAGAGAAAAATGCATAAGTAGAATTGGAGGTCAGGAAGTAGAGTTCTAAGTACAGACTACTCTTTCAAGTTTAATTAGAAAGGGGAGAAGAAACAGAGTAGTAGTGTTGCATGGGAATACCCTCACACCTCCCTTTGAGGGAGATTTTATTTTCATTTATTTTACTAATGAGCATGAGGAATATTATAATTAGAAGGAGTGAATGTCCCTAGTTAAATTAAAGTGTAATTACTCTCTGTCAAAGAGGGATTTTGAAGGCATTATGTGGGGCCCAAATGGAGTGAGGTCATTCCCAGAGCAGAGCAGAGGCAGAGAGCCTCCCACAAGGTCACAGCAAGGTTGTGCATTGCTACAGAGTCCACATACCCATCAGTTGTTTATCTGAGATTGGAGTCATGAAAGACGTGATAAAGGCTGTTCAGAAACCACGGAGTCCTCTCTATTAGACAAAAGGCAAAGTAAGATAGAAGCTCAAACTTGAGTAGGAAGCCCAGGATGTCAGTCAAAGGGTTGCCCCTGGTGGCATTTCTACCAAAAATAACCAACACTTCTGTGCTACTTTATTTACATTACTTTCTACATTATTTCATGTGATTTTCCTCATAACACTGTAGATATTATCTTTCACAGTAGATACATTTGCCATCTCCATTTTACAGATGAGGACACTGTGGCCCTAAGGAGATTGTGACTTGCTCATGTCACAGAGTCAGTCAATGGTTGAGCTGATCTTAAAGGAAGCACTTGTGAATGGTGAAGCTGCCATGAGGTGTGCAGGCTGCTCAGTCACTGTCTGTTTTGTGCATGCTGCCAAACTGCACAGTTGGCAAAGTGATTTGTTATTTATGTCAGAAGATGGAAACAAGTAGTAAATGTCACATTGGTAATTAAGAGGAAAACCTTGTGACATGAAGACTATTGTTAGCAAGTTAAAAGCTATGGTTAAAGAAAGCCTGTGGGAGTATTATGTTGCCAAAACTAAAGCTTTGAGTAATGCCCAAAAGGGCTTTTGCTAGGGCTACAGAGAATGGGGCAAAATCAGAGAAGCAGTGATGAAACGAGATACCCAGAAGCAAGCCCCTGAACAGAAATTTTCCTTGGCTGCAGCATCCCCTTTGCTTACCTTGATTACCTTTATGCCTGGGACTGAGATAGAGGAGATTTCAGCCTTGGAATCCTGAATTCATTATCTTTTTCCTACTTACTAACATATTTAGTCTTTCATGCTTTATTCAACAACTACTTACTGAGCAATAACACAAGTCTGTCTTTTTAAAAATATTTATTTATTTATTAAGACAGAGTCTCGCTCTGTCGCCCAGGCTGGAGTGATGTCAGCTCACTGCAAGCTCCGCCTCCCGGGTTCC
>NW_012107574.1:906134-925841 GCF_000951045.1 Mandrillus leucophaeus
CCTGCCTCGGCCTCCCAAAGTGCTGAGATTACAGGCTTGAGCCATCGCGCCCGGCGAAGCCTGTTTTTTAAATTATGTTCATTCTGCCCCTTATTCAGTTTTTCTCAACTGAATAATCCATTCTCTTGTTAGTTTATAACGGGTTCTATTCTGTTCAGCACTCTTTTCCCTGTTTCGTTTCTGTTTTCAGAAACGAAGGGTTTCATCACTTTTAGTCTTTCATCTAAAAGTTGATTGGCAGAGTATTCCCAGAACAACTTCTCTTTCCTTTCTCTACCTCTCTAATAATGCACTGTTTTATAAAAAAGGAAAAGAAAAAAAAAAAAAAGCAGGGGAGAAAGGAAAGAGAGAGAGGAAGGAAGGAAGGCATGCAAAGGAAAGAAGGAAGGAAGAAAAGTGGACAAAGGGAGGAAAAGAGAGAGAAAGAAAAAGAAAACACCTTTTAGCCTTTTATTGTCCCCCTTCCTGCCTCAGTATCAGCCTTTGGTCTATTCTGGAAGTCCTGTGTTTGTCTTTGTCCAGGAGGCTTTCTTTTATCCCTTCCGCAGTCTTTAATGTTGCTTGTTTAACGACTCACCATTTTTCTCTTGAAAATTCTGGGAAGCTTTTTTTTTTTTTTTTAGAAGTGTCAAGTTCAGCTGTTTTAACTAATTTAATACAACCATGTTTCTCTCCTCTCCCTCTGGGATCACCAGAAACTAACTGGGGGATTGTATTGTTTTGCCACAGAAAAACTTCTACCCAAACCTGGGAAAAGCAGGTTAAGTTAAACAATGATTGGGAAAAGTTAAGGGTTATTGAGAAAGGTATTAAATTGATGATAATGATATCACTAGTAGAATGTCATTTATTGTATGCAGTGTATTAGGAATTGTACTTATGTTATCTTGTGGATTCTCATGAAATGATGTGGAGAAAATATTAACAATTTCTATTTTACAGAGTAGAAACTGGTTCTGAAAGACTGCACAATAATGTGGCATAGCTAGGTTTATTTTTTGCATTGTATATGTGTTTAATATATCGATCATTTTTCAGAAAAAATATACATATTGAACACTCACCATACGTAAAGCATTCCCAGACATTGTCAAGTACCAGAGATGAATGGGACTTAAGACTTGGTGATGCTCCATCTCTGGAGATAGATAGCTTCTTCATCAGGAACTTAAGCATAAGGATGTATAACTGGTATGGAACATTCCAGTCCTGGAAGTGTATGACTCTTAATGGATGGCCACTGCTTTCAGGGAGGTTATGGCCTAATGTAGGTTTAAAGACATAATGATCATGATTATAGTATAAGGCAATATGTGGTTAAGGGTTATAAGAATACAGGAGGGAGGCTGCTTCACTTAAGCCTTCAGTGACAGAAAACATCATGCCAAGTCTGGCATTTGAACTGGGACTTGAACAAAAGGTGTAATTTCTTCTTTTTTTTTTTTTTTGTTATTATACTTTTAAGTTCTAGGGTACATGTGCACAACGTGCAGGTTTGTTACATATGTATACATGTGCCATGTTGGTGTGCTGCACCTATTAACTTGTCATTTACATTAGGTATATCTCCTAATGCTATCCCTCCCTGCTCCCCCTACCCCACGACAGGCCGTGGTGTGTGATGTTCCCCACCCTGTGTCCAGGTGTTCTCATTGTTCAATTCCCATCTATGAGTGAGAACATGCAGTGTTTGGTTTTCTGTCCTTGCAATAGTTTGCTCAGAATTATGGGTTCCAGCTTCATCCATGTCCCTACAAAGGAAACGAACTCATCCTTTTTTATGACTGCATAGTATTCCATGGTGTATATGTGCCACATTTTCATCTGTCTGTCTAAAATAGTCTTCCCAAACCTGTAAGTCCCCTAATTAAAATTACGACAAAAGGTGTACAACCTTGTTTCTCTCACCTCCCTCTGGAATCACCAGAAATGATTGTTTTGCCACAGAAAAACTTCTACCCAAAAGGTATAATTTCAGTTAGGGCACTTACAGGTTTGGGAAGACTATTTTAGACAGGCAGATGGACATGAGCAAAGTCATAGAGGTAAAAAGCCCAATGCATATGTGCATGATATGTGATAAATAATTTGGATTTCAGAATCTATAGATTTTGGATAAAGTCTATAAAACCATAGATTTTGGATAAAGAAATTTCTAGAAAATAGCCTTTGGGAGGCTTAAGTTTTTTATTTTGATATAGTCCATTTTATTTTACATTTATTACCTGTGTTTGCTTGATATGTTTTTATTATTTTTGTTTTCCCTTCTTCTCATGGGTGTTGATGCTTGGTACATTTTAAAAGAGCTAGTGCAAGCTTGCATTTAACGTCTATCATGACGTTCCTCTTGATATTTGTGTGGTACCTCCACCCTTATTCTTAACATTCCTTTGCATAGCCATCATGGAATAAACAGCACAAAACGGCAAGAAAAAAACAATACAAAAGCATAAAACAAACAATGATCATAATTCAAACCAAGGGAAACAGAATGACACATCGGCACTTATAGGCAGAGAATGCATTTATAACCACCACCACCCCGTATAGCCATGAGAAAAGGGTGTTAATTTTATGTTTCAGCGCTTTAAATAATTTATGTATACATATTAAAATACTATTAATGCTATTCAGGGTAAAAATATGCTATAGAAATATTTTGTGATAATATTTCTTATAGTGGGAGCTGCCCTGAATATACAGTGAGCCTGTGCCCTGATTTCCCGGAGACATTCCTGATTTATGCCTGTTGTCCTGCTGTAACCGTCACACCCCCGTCTATACAACATTAAAGATCCAAAGTGGATAAGAAGATGATAAAGGCACAGCCAGTGAATAAGTTATGTTAAACCTTAGTTTACCTCTTTCTCAGTGTTTCATCATTGGGGATCAAACCCCCGTAGGTTAAACGGGGCGCTTGCTCTGAGAAACTTCTCAAAGGCAAGTATAAGAAACTTCAGATCTCTGTTCATCAGGCTGATGGCACTGAACAAAATCTACATAAATTTCCCACACATTCTGTTGGTCATTCCTGATGAAATATCTCCTTGCTCTGTCTCCTTTGTCTCTTATTATACTGTCTAAAAGATGCCCTCTTTAAGAGAAGAAGTTGATTGCAGGGTCAGGGGAGTAGGGTCAGGATGGAGAGACAAAAATGAAATCTGAGTTGGTGAAGTTAGGCTTTCTAAATGGAATCGCCCCTGATTGATGCTGCAATGTGGTATTTTTGTTGTTGCTAAGTTAGAATTCTAAGGTCTTTCCTTTGTATCCTGTGTAGCAGTAATGGCATATAGTGCCTCTGTGAACCATGTGGTGCTGGTCTGATGGGCAGGATGGGTTCATGCATCTTCATAAACATCTAGTTTATTGCGAGGAAAAGGCTTGGATAATGGTGGGGAAGTAGGGGGAAATGTACGTCAAGATTCAGAACTAAAGCACCGTACGATAGGGTTCACATGTCAAAACTTCATTATTGTACTTTTTTCTGCTTCCTGTTTGTGAGAATGTTGCATTTAAGTTTTGAGTTTCCAGTTACTCTTATGTGAAGTATATTTGAAAAGCTGTGGTGTTTCTTGTCATTTTGCTGATACTACAAACTGTCCGGCAGAGCTCCCTTCACGGGTGCCGGGGTTATTGGAATTGTGCTCCTACACTGGTTCCCCTTCATGACGAATTTTATTCCTAAACTCCTTTGTGTTAATAGTATAATTAGCAATTTCAGCCATTCCATGCTTTTTATTCACGGGAATGGAATGTTGCCCTTTTGTCCTCACTATTTTATTGCTTTGTGAATCCTGAAGTGGTGGGGAATCTGTCCCAGAATTTGAGAGAGGAGTGGGAGCTGACTGCCCCGTGAATGTAGTCTGGTGTATATCTGTAATGCTTATAGTGTTGTGGTGACTGCCGTGGGTTTTTAGAATACTTTTGGGAGATTTGTCACCTATTATTAATAGTTTCAGGTTAATAAGTATAGCTTCTTAAACAATAAAGACTGTATTGTTAGGGCATTAGATAGTGTATCTGTTTATAGCCATAGTACTCTCTGTTTCAAATGTATCTTCAGAGCAGATTTTACCAAACTGAAACTGAGACTCAGGAAGGATGCACTGCAGTCAGTGTATTCAGCTGAAACTACTGGTGTGAGTTCAGTGTTTCTCTTGAGAACCTGTGGCATCAGGTATGCTTTTTAACAGCCATGTGAAAAATATCCTGCCCAGGCCATAAAACTGTTCAGCTGACGGAGCTAATTTAGTATTTTCTTCTTTTGATCTTTACACTTTATCTTCGTTTATAGCAGGTCATAAACTTTATAGAGTATTGCCTTTTATATGGCATACTGAAAATGCATTTTTAAAACTAGAGAAAAAAATTCATTTGAGGTAATTTTCATAACTATAAAAACATATATTCAGATTTATGTTCTAAATCCATTTGTAGTGAGGTGGGTAGAGTAGTCAGGATCATCAGTTTGATTGAGCTGCAGTTTGATTTGATGGCACTATTCATTTGGACTTTAATTTTTTCCCACATGCACCATTGTTATACCTTATTGAAATACAAATGACAACCAACGTGTTTATCATTTCTCTTTCGATATAATGAGAACTCAAAAAAAAAGAGAGAACTCATGATTCTATTCAATAGTGTTTGTATATCCTAAATGTAATTAATAAGTGTCATAAAACATCTCTACTCTTACAACGAATACCAAACTTTATTAAAATCAATGACTCTCAGACTTTTTCTGCCCCAGTACCTCGAACAGGTATGACCTGCTTCTACTGCCCATCACCCTGATAGAGGAGAAATACGATCAACATTTTGTCACCATTGTGCAGGTTGAAAAGGCCTGCTTGGCAATTCCATGTGCCTCCACACATACACTCTTCCCCTCGACCATCACACATGTACATCTTGAGAACTGCTGATTTAAATGATGGCACAATAGTCATGGGAGGGGAGTGGGAACAGCTGAACTCATTTCAAGTTGAAATTTGATGTTCCTTTAACTCTGCTATGTTGAGATGACACCAAGACTTGATTGATGCAAGATATCACAAGTTGGATGTCTTATGGCTCAATTGCATGAAGATGATGAGCCTCACAACGGTTTCCTGCCAATTAAGTTAGCTTACATGAGCTGAGAGTAATTTCAGGCCACTGTAAGGAGATGAGTGATCTGTGGAATGCCTTTTATAGACAGACTTTAGATTAAATTTGAGGATGGGTCACCTGGTTTTACAAGCCATTTTTGTTAGACATCAAGTCAGATTTAATATTTTAACCTAAAAGTGATGGCAAAATTCAACAACAGAAATCTGCTAGCATGTAATATTTTCTTTCTTTGTTTTTATTCTTAACAGCTTAATTGAGATAATTCATACCATAAAATTTATCTATTTTAGTTTTTTAATGATTTAATAAATGTTTTAAGTCATTTTGATGATTTTTAGCAAATGAATGGAGTTGGGCAACCATCACCACAATCTATGTTTTAAACATTTCCATCACACAGAAAATACCCGCTACCTGTTCACAATCTGTTCCCATTACCATTCCAAGCGCAGGCAACCACAAATCTGCTTTCTGTCTCTATAGATTTGCCTATTGTGGACATTTCATATAAACAGAAAAATACAAAATGTAATTTTTTTCACCTAACTTCTTCCAGTTAGTGTAACTTTTTATTTTATTTTTATTTTTTTGCCATTCATCTATATTGTAGCATGTAAAAGTACTTTATTCATTGCTGAATAATGCTCCGTTGTTTGGATATACCACATTCTATAATCCTTTCTATAATGCTTATAAAAGATTAATCTTTTATGGTCCTTGTTGCTTTTAATCTATCTAGCTCCCCACCTCCTTGCCTGGTTTCCCCCATGGAACCAAGGTCAGATTGAGCTTTTCTGGATTTGACCTCCAGGCTCTATGCTGAAGAGTTTGTACTCCTTCACTCATCTCATCTCTGACTACAGACTTCAGTCCCTGAAGAAGTTGGGATGATTATATCCAGTGTTTTTGTTTTTGTTTTTGTTTTTTTGAGACAGGGTCTTGCTCTTTTACCCAGGCTGCAATACAGTGAGGTGATCACCACTGCAGCTTCCACCTTGTAGCCTGAAGTGATCTTCCCAACTCAGTCTCCTGAGTAGTGAGGACCACAGGTGTCTGCCACCACACCTGGGTAATTTTTTTAATTTTTATTTTTTAGAGACAGGGTCTCACTCTGTTGCCCAGGCTGGTCTCAAATTCCTAAGCTCACAAGATCCTTCTGCCTTGGCCTCCCAAAGTGCTGGGATTACAAGCATGATGAGCCACTACACCTGGCCTGGATTGAGGATTTTAATCTCAGGAACTGGTACCAATTTTGGAATGTCCTCTGAGGCCTCAGGAACAGAATAGAGTTGAAGATTTCTGTGGTAATTATGAAGTCAGCCTTAGAGTTCTGTGGCTAAACCTAGCATAATTTGTAAACATCACATAAATAGCAATATATTACAAATATATTAAAGAAAATACTGAAAGCATTAAGAAAAAATAAGTCATTCATAATTCAGTGTCTCAGTTTGTAGTATTCAGGGAGAACCACTATTCCACATATTGATGTATGTCCTTTTAGCTTTAATTTATGTGCAGACATATACAGTTTTTTTAAAAAGATGGTTTTCTGTAATAACCGTTTCCCCATGTGAGTAAATACTTTTGAAAATATGAAAGTCTTATGAGCAGTGCAAGGTCAGAGATAACCAGGTTCATTCGTGTTTGTGTCTTTCCACAGTGTCGGACTTTTGTCGATGCTACTTCAATAGCAAAGGCCACGAACTGCATGGAGTTTTCTAGGAGGCAGTGCTCCTTAGAACTTCCCGGTCACTTGGTAGTCACAGCTACACAGCCACAAGCCACTCCACAAGTCAGTCAGTATTGTAAACTATATGTAATATTATACCTAATTAATATCTAAATGTTGCAGATTAAACATTCCACAACAAACAAAGTAACATTTAACATCAAGAGGAGAGAGAGAGGAGAAAGGGTTAAGGAAATAGTCCAGGGAAAGTGAGGAAGACAAAAAGAACCTCCCAGTCTGTGCCAGGGCCCATCTGTTTTACAAGAAAGAGTCTTTGATGTGTGCACAGACTTCAGTGGCAGATGCTGGGTGCTTATCAGGAGTGACAGCAAGACAGTGTCAGTAAAGACAGCCATTTTGAGCTGTGAAGTCCTGCTCTTTTTGTGGCTGCAGAGTCCTCCAGTGAGGACTGATAGTGCACGAGTGTGCCTGTTTATGTCCTTATCTCGTTGGATGCAGTCTTTATATATTAATTTATTAGTCAAAATATCTTGTCCCTGTTGGCAAAGTGTCCTATGAAATGTAAGATGGAGTCTTTTTTCTGAGATGGAGTTACTTGTGTCAAGGGTGCTCTGTATAGTTAGTGTAGCTAGAATGGTGTGAGGGAAAACATGGTGGGGAGAGAATTCAGAGAATAGATATTTGCTGTCACTTATGACCTTTGAAAGTCATTGTAAAGAACTGGGAGTTTATTCCAAGTGTAAGTTGAAGCATTAGTTTATTGAGCAGGAAGTTATTTTTTTTGCTTCACATTTTTGACATAACACTGGCCACAGTGTAAAGAACCTATTGGAGGGATCGAGAGAGGGAGCAGGAAGATTGAGGAAGAGGAAGAGGCTTTCGTGGTATTGTAAGCTAGAGATGATGGCAATTTAGGCTAGGGTAGCAATTCAAAATGGCAACAAGTGGTTGGACTTAGAAAATATTTTCAGAGAGGTTGATAGGATTTCAGAGAGGTAGATTAATATACTGGGAGAAAAAAAGAATCAAGAGCGACTCCTAGTTTTGTTTTTTAATCTTGAGTAACTGAGTGACTAGGAAAGCCATTGCAGAGATCTGGAGAAAGCTCTAAGAGGAGTGAGTTTGGTGAAGGAAGGTGTGGGAGATTAAGATCTGGGTTTTGCATATATAAAATTTAAATTAGGATAGTGCTGGAGGGAGCTATGGGATCTTGGGAGAGTTAGAATGAGAGAAATTACACATTAGTATGGTGAAGGATATGCTCATCTAGAGAAGGAGAAATGGGTGATATCTAAGAGGAAAGGGATAGTTGGAAAAATATAGTCCTTTTGTACAGTGGTCCCCAGTCATTTTGACACCAGCGACCGGTTTCGTGGAAGACAGTTTTTCCACAGATGGGGCGAGGGGTGCAGGGGCCGGCGGGGGTAATTTCAGGATGAAACTGTTCTACCTCAGATCATCAGGCATTCATTATATTTTCTTAACGGGCACACAACCTAGATCCCTTGCACGCGCAATTCGCAGTAGAGTTCGTGCTCCTGTGAGAATCTGGTGCCGCCACTCATTTGACAGGAGGTGGAGCTCAGGCAGTAATGCCAGCGATGCAGAGCAGCTGCAAATACAGACAAAGTTTCGCTCATTTCCTGCCGCTCACCTCCTGCTGTGCGGCCCAGTTCCTAACAGGCCATGAACTAGTACCGGTCCAAGGCCTGGGGATTGGAGACCCCAGCTTTAGTGGGAGAGTTGGGATGGGATCCAAAGTAGAAGTGGAGGGGTTTGTTTTAGACAAGAAAGGTACAGGAGGCAATATGGGCACAGATATGAGTGGGTTAGACAGTTCCGGGTGAGAAGAGGCACTTCTCTTGTGATCACTTTATCAGTGTTTTCTCAATTAAAAAAAGCAGAGTCATCTGCTGAGATGGGAGGAAGGTGACAGAACTTTGAGGAGAGAAGGACACAATTTGGTTTGACTCAGAGAAGAATAATTCACAAGTGTGCAATCAGAATTGAGACACTGGTGAGAACCAAATCTCATTTGTGCTTATAAGTTTAAAGTGAGTCCAGCGAGGACAGTTGTGAGTTACTGGTGATGATTCCTTGATCTTGGGTGACAGGATGATCTGTTCTCCTGTTGATTCTAATGCCCATGTTACATTTAACTTTATATTTTAATATTTTGTAGGGCTAGTTTTACTTTATTTTTGTAGAAACTTTTTGTTTCTTTTGGCATTTTGATTTTGCTTTTTAGCTTTTGGTATTGATTATGCTTATTCTATTTTGGGGGAGTCTGATTTTATTAGGTTGGTGCAAAAGTAATTGTGGTTTTTGCCTTTTTTTTAAAATGGCAAAAACTGCAATTACTTTTGCACCAACCTAAATAAGTTCAGATTAAATTTGCTGGGGTAACATAAAACAAAAGAAAATTTTATCATTTCTTCTAATTACAAATTATCTTTAATATTTCATTTAACAAATATTGATTAAATGCCTATAAGACCTTGCATGAGACGTTAGAGGTGCAATGGGAAAAGAGAAAAAAATTATAGTCCCTGCTTCCACAGAGCTTACAGGCCAGCGTAGAGGCTAGCAACCTATGCCCATTAGCCAAATGCAGCACACCTCTTGTTTTTGTACAGTCTGTGAACTAAAAAAAGTTTTTAATTCAACATTTCATTTTAACATTATTATAGATTCACATGAGGTTGTAAGAAAGAATACAGAGAGATCTCCTGTACCCTCTACCTGACTTCCCCCCAGAGGTAACTTTGTGCAGAACTAGAGTATAACATATAGTATAACCAGGATGTTGACATTGAAACTGTCAAAAGACAGAACATTTCTACCAGCACAAAGATCCTTCATGTTGCCCTTTATAGCCCAGGCACTTTGCTCCCACCCAGAAACCCTCCTTAACCCCTGGAACATTTAATGTTTTCCATTTCTGTAGTTGTTACTTCATAAATGTGATATAAAGTAAATCATATAGTATGTAACTTTTTGGAGTTAGCTTTTTTTTTTCCCACTCTCAGAGTAATTCTCTGGTGATTCGCTGTTGCATATTTCAGTCGTTCATTACTTTTTATTGCTGAGTAAATCCATGGTATGGATGTGCCACAGTTTGTTTAATCATTCACCTGTTGAAAGACATCAAGGTTATTTCAAAGTTTTGGCTATTATGAACAAAGATCCTATAAACATTCTTGTGAACATTTTTCTCCCCCTGGCGTGCATGCTCAGAATCATATTTGCAGAGTCTTGTGGTAGTTGCATGCTGAGTTTTAAAAGAAACTGCCACCAGAGTGGTTGTACCAGAGACTGTCAATCCAGTTTCTCTGCATCCCTGCCAGCATTTGGTGTTGTCACTATTTTTTATTTTAGCTGTTCAAGTGGGTGTGTAGTGATATCTCATTTTGGCTTCAACTTGTATAATGGTTAATGATGTTGAACATTTTTTCATCTGTTTATTTACTATCTGTATATCCTCTTTGATGAAACGTCTGTTCATGTCTTTTGATCATTTTCTAATTGAATTGTTTGTGGAGTCTTTTTACTGTTGAGTTTTGAGAATTTATTCTATATCCTATTCTAGGAAATAGTCCTTTGTGGCTGAATGCAGTGGCTCATGCCTGTAATCCTAACACTTTGAGAGGCCAAAGTGGCAGAATGTTTAAGCCCAAGAGTTCAAGACCAGCCCGGGTAACATGGCAAGACCCCATCTCTACAGAAAATACAAAAATTAGCTGGCTGTGGTGGTGCATGCCTGTGGTCTCTGCTACTCAGGAGGCTGAGGTGGGAGGATCACCTGAACCCAGGGAGGTCACAACTGCAGTGAGCTGTGATCATACCACTGCACTCCAGCCTAGGTGACAGAGCAAGACCCTGCCTAAAAAAAGAAAAGAAAAGAAGAAGTATTTTGTCGAATGTATGGCTTGCAAGTATTTTATCCCAGTCTGTGGCTTGTCTTTTTACCCTCTTAACAGGGCCTTTCACAGAGCATAAGGTTTTTTGTTTGTTTGTTTGTTTTGAAGCCCAATTTATCAGATTTACTTTTTTAGATTGTGCTTTTTGTATTAAGACTAAGAGCTCTTTGGCTAGCTCCAGATCCCAAAGATTTTTTTTCTAAAATGTTGATATTTTTACATTTTACTTTTAAGTCCATGATCCATTTTAGTTACTTTTTGTAGATGGTGTGAGACTCACACTGATAGGCTGTGGTGATACCAGGTGTATGGTTTACACTTTTTTGGAGGCATGGGGTGCAGATTTGCATGGGTCTGCTTCCCTGTCTGTGCTTGCTTTAGCTGTGTCCCATCAACTGTGATGTGTTGGTTTTTTATTTTCATTACATTCAATCTGTTTTTTTATTTCTCTTGAAACTTCATCTTTGACCCATGGATTATTATACAGTTGTGTTTTTTAGTTTCTGAGTGTTTGGTAATATATCTGTTATCTATTGTTGATTTCTAGTTGGATTCCATTGTGGTCAGAGAAATCACACTCTGTGTGATTTCAGTTCTTTTAAACTTGCTGAGGTTTGTTTTATGGCCCAGAATATGGTCTATCTTGGTGTGTATGGGCACTTGAAAAGAGCGTGTACTGTGCTCTTGTTGGGTGGAGTGTTTTATCGCTGTGAGTTAAATCCTGTTGTTTGATAGTGTTGAGTTCTTCTGTATCCTTGCTGATTTTCAGTGTTGTTTTTCTATCAGTTTTTGAGAAAGGGTATCTTTGCTCTGAAGTCTGTTTCCTCTGAAGTCTATTTTATCTGATATTAATGTAGCCACTCCTGCTTTTTTAGAATAAATGTTTGCATGATGTTTCCTCCATACTTGAAGTATCTTTTAGACAGCATGTGGTTTGGTCATTGGTCATGTTTTTTATTCTCTTCTGCCAATCTCTGTTTTTTAGTTGGTGTATTTAGACTATTCACATTTAATGTAGTTATTGATATGTTAGGGCTTAAGTCTGTCATTTTATTTTTTTATTTTCTGTTTGTTCTCAGTGTTTTGTGTTTCCTGCCATCCAGTGTATTACTTGAACATTTTGTAGAATTATTTTCTTACTTTTCTGTGGTGTTATTAGTGTATCTCTTTGTATGGCTTTTTTTTTTTTTTTTTTTTGGAGACAGGTCTCGCTCTGTCGCCCAGGCTGGAGTGCACTGTCGCGATCTCAGCTCACTGCAGTATCAGCCTCCCGGGTTCATGCCATTCTCCTGCCTCAGACTCCCGAGTAGCTGGGACTACAGGCACCTGCCCCCATGCCTGGCTAATTTTGTTTTTGTATTTTTAGTAGAGACAGAGTTTCACCATGTTAGCCAGGATGGTCTTGATCTCCTGACCTTGTGATCCGCCTGCCTCGGCCTCCCAAAGTGCTGGGATTACAGGTGTGAGCCACCGTGCCCAGCCTACATGGCTTTTTAAATGGTTGCTCTAGGTATTATATATACATAGCTAATCCCAGTCTACTGGTGATGTCATTTTACCAGTTTAAGTAATGTATAGAAACCCTACCTCCTTCTACATCCCGTTGCCTTCCCCTGCTTACAATATAATTGTCTTAAATATTTCCTCTACACACATTTGAAACCACATCAGACAGTATTAGAATTTTTGCATCAGCTATCAAATATAATTTTAAAAACTTAAGAGGACAAGGAAAACTGTCTTTACCCAGATTTTTACTTACTGAGTTCTTCTTCCTTCATGATTTTAGCAGATTACTTCTTTTATTGTTTTATTTCTGTTTAGAAAACTTCCTTCAGACATTCTTTTAGATTAGGTCTTCAGGCAATAAATTCATATAGGTTTTTTTTTTTTCATCTGTGAATTCTGATTTCTCCTTTATTTCCATGGGATAGTTTTACTGGATTCTGGGTTGACAGTTATTTTTCTTTCAACACTTGAAAAATGTTGCACTATTTTTTGGTGATTTCCATATTTTCTGATGAGAAATCTGCTATTCAAATTGTTTTTCCCCTATAGGCAAGGTGTCATTTCTCACTGCTTTCCAATTCTTTTCTTTGTTTTCGGTTTTTAGTAATTTGATGTGTCTTTGTGCAGATTGCTTTGAGTCTACCTTATTTGAGGTTTGCTTAACTTCTGTAAGATTTATGTCTTTTGCCACATTTGAAAGCTTTTCAGCCACTATTCCTGTGAGTACTGTTTTAGCCTCTTTTTCTTTTCCTTCTAGAACTCCAGTGACACAAATGTTAGATCTTTTGTCACAGTCCACAGGTCCCTGAGACTCTATTTCATTTTTTTTTTTTAAGTCTATTTTTGTTTTTCAGGCTGGGTAAATTCTGTTGTTTTATCCTCAGGTTCATGGATCCTTTCCTGTGTCCCCTCAGTTCTGCTGTTGAGCACTTCCACAGAAGTTTTTATTTTGGTTATTGCAATTTTAGTTCTAGACTGTTTTATTTGCTTCTTGTTTACATCTTCTGTTTCTTTGCTGAGAATTTCTGTTTCTTAGCTCAGATTTTCTGTTTTTTGTTTGTTTGTTTGTTTCTAGTATGTATGTAATTGCTCATTAAAGTATTTTTATAATGACCACTTTAAAATTTTTGCCAGATAATTCTAATAGCTCTATTATTTAGGTTTTGATATCTATTGATTGTCTTTTTTCATTCTGCTTGAGGTCTTCCTGGTTCTTGATGTGGTGAATGATTTTCTCTTGAAACCTAGACATTTTGAATATTTGCTTATGAGATTCTCAGTCTTATTTAAACCTTCTGTTTTAACTGGCTTCTGACACTACTATGGCAGGGGAAGAGGAAACACTGCCTCATTTCTGCCTGATGAGGTTAGAAATCCAGGTCCCCATGCAGCCTCCATTGGCACCTGAGAGGGAGCTGCTTACTGCTGCCTGCCAGGGACCAGCATTACAGCTCCCTGCGAGGCCTCCACTACTGCCTTCGTGGCTGGGAAGGATAGAGGTCCTCTTTGCCTCCCATGCGACCTCCACTAATAACATGGTCAGGAAAAGAATGGCCTTTCTACCTCTGAGTGGAGATGGAATTCCTGGCTCTCCACTAGGCCTCCTCTGACATGACCCCGTTGAAGAGGGGGAGGGACCTCATTACTGCTTCATGGAGGTGGAAGTCTAGGCTTCCCACGTGATGTCCACTGACATCCACCAGGTATGGATGAAAGTACCAGTTTCCCTCCTCAGCCTTCCTTGACACCATGACAGTGGAGGGGAGGGCACAGGTGGGGAATTAGAGTGCCCCATTATGGCCTGGTGAGTATGGAAGTCTGGGCTCCCCACTCAGCCTGTGCTGGAATAGGTAGGGGTGGAGCCACGTTTCTTCTGTGGTGTTTGACTGAAGTAGATCAGTTACTATCTAAACATTTTCTGTCTTTCAGGACTGCTCCTTTCCTTGTCTGTCCCTTAGCTAGAGAGAATAGGCTCTTGTGGTGGTGGTATTATTGTTTTTTGGGGATTTTTGGGGGGTCTATGCCCAGTGGCATTTCTAGGTTGCTGGTGTCTTCCTGCAAAAGAAAATTCAGGGAATTCTTTGGGACCCAAGATCACTGACCAGTCTGCCCTCTTTCCACCGCCTGGAGTTGTCCAATGTTTGTTTATAGTGTCCGACATTTTAGTTGTGTAGTCATCCCTCTGTATCCTTGGCTTCCACATCATGGCTTCAGCCAGCTATGGACTGAAAATATTTTTTAAATTGCATCTGTACTGAACATGTACAGACTTTCTATTCTTGCCATTATTCTCTAAGCAATACAGTGTAACAATTACATACATGGCATTTACATTGTGTTAGGTTTTGTAGGTAATCTAGAGATGATCTAAAGAAGCAGTCCCCAACCTTTTTGGCACCAGGGAATGGTTTCATGGAAGACAGTTTTTCCACACGCCGCTGTGTATGCAGGGGTGAGGGATGATTTCAGGATGAAACTGTTCCACCTCAGATTATCAGGCACTCATTAGATTCTCGTAAGGAGTGCACAGCCTAGATCCCTTGCAAGCACAGTTCACAATAGGGTTCGTGCTCCTCTGAGAATCTAATGCTGCCGCTGATTGGACAGGAGGCAGAGCTCAGGCAGTAATGCTCACTGGTCCAGCACTCACCTCCTGCTTTGCAGCCAGTTCCTCACAGGCCACAGACTGGTACCAGTCCACTGCCTGAGGGTTGGGGACCCCTGGTCTAAAGTATACAGGAGGATGTGCGTAGCTTATTTGCAAATACAACACCATTTTATGTCAGGGATTTGAGCATTCGAAGATCTATGTATTCATGGAAGGTCCTGGAACCAGTCCACGGACAGCTGTACTTGAAGGTCCTGGAACCAGAAACCAATGGACAGCTGTACTTAGCAGGAGAAATAGGGGAAGGAACACCTACTCCAGCTCCTGAAGGAGGAGATTTTCGTCTGTCCGTTTAAAACCATTCAGAGGTATCTCATGCTTTTCCTCACCTGTGTTCTCTGCCTGTAACATCTTCTTCTCGTTTTGCAGCATCAGCCACTATGTGATTGTCATGTCCATGACCATCTTTTTGGTGTTCCTCAATGGCCTGGCCCAACTGCTTACAACAAAGAAACTCAGACTATGTGGCAAACCCAAAAGTCACTTCATGTGAAGTTGCTAAAGCACCATTCAGCATCTGGATCCTGATTCTCCTTTTAAACTAAAATCTCATCAAGGACTCAATAAGAAGATGGATATGGATATATAGTATATTCTACTCCTGTAGGGAAAATGGTATTTGGAATTCCGAATTGACAGGTTATTTGGAACAAAGGAGCTTCTTTTCTTTTTTTCCTAGATTTTGCAGGCATGAAATAGTGATTATATCTGTGGAAAAGCATAGGAAAGCATTCTCCATTTTCATTTTTCTCCTTTGGCTGGCAGCTCTTCCCAGTGATGTTGAGAACACCTGCAGTAATCTGGTCCCCAACCGCACAGCTTCCCGCATACCCAGAGGAGGGCACATGCCCGCTGTGGGGGCAGTGCTGATGGCATCCAGAATCATTGCCGTGGCTGAGCTGGAAGGAAATCACCAGGTGCCACCGTCAATATTTATCAGCTTTCAGCACTGGTTTTGTTGGACAATCAGGGTGTGTTATTTCAAAAGCTTCAATAGAAAAAGTGTTTGCAGGTATTTGTCATATTTCTTTAGTATGCAATAATACTATCTTATCCTTTTTAGTGCTATTTCTCGGGTTTTCACAGTCAACCAGCTAGATGCATGTCTATCCTTCACTTTTTGGTTTTTTTTTCATTTCTGGATTTTCATGGAATTTCTGACAATACAAAAGTAGAAAGTGCTTGGTATTTCTGTCTTATACATAGGAAAACATTTAAAATAAATAGTTTTTAATTGTAGGCTCAACATTTGTTACCCCATAGCTTTTTCATGTATTATTTCTTTCCCTTTGAATTTATTTTTACTGTCATCTATTATTTTAACAGGAGTTTAAAATTCAATGGTTTAACTTTCTGACAATATCATAAGAATTCATATTAGAGGTGTTATTCTTTCTGGTTGTGAGATTCTAGCCCAAAGGCCTAAAATCATCAAATTAGATTTCCATTTGTAAACAAATTCTAATGGGCAAAATATCTTGAGAGCAGTTTTTATATGGATTGTCCATAAAATGACCTTTACGTATCCCTGTGGAGTTGGCCTTTTGCCTGTGGTATGTCAGTAGCTTTTGGCTGATGCTAAGCTTTCCTGGTATGTGCACTATTTTTAAGAAGTAATTGCTTTTGAATTAAGTTATAGCATTACTAATTCACGTTAATGACTAGGAAGCCCTCTGTAATTTACTAGATTTTTCAAATTGGCGGGGAGTGAATAAATACAATTTAAAAGAGTCAGAAATCAGTTTGGCGAAGTGTACTTTCCTAATTTCGATTTATGATGAAATATAGTTATAATTTATTTGTAATACTACTTTATGGTATACCAGTGAAAGAATTACAGTATAAAAAAGAGGTATTAATGTTTTATGAAATCTCATGCATCAGCTCATAGCATAAAATCTAGCTGGACAGCTAAGAAGCTATGGTAGCAAACAGTGATGTTGATGGAATGAGAACCATGAACTTTCGTATTACCTCAAAGGATTTTTTTATCAGTTTTTTTCCACACATCAGAGAAAACTGTATAAACACTTATCGTTGACCTCTTTCTATGTGTAGTTTTGCCTTTTATCTTTTCCCAAATTTTTATACAGAGAAATTAATAAGTATTTTATTACAACATTGTAAAAGGTGCTCAGGATTTTTTATCTTTCTTTATTTTCTCTTCGAGGCATGTCTTTTTCTTAATTTTGTCCTTTCAGGTCAGTGTCAGTCTGTAGAATAGGCTAACTTCCTTCTGACAGTATCACAGAGTTTGTGTTGTGCGCCTGCAGCCACAGGCTCACCCTGCCGCACCGTAACTGGCCCCTTCAGACTCACATGGGAACAGGCCTTTTCTGTTGCAGTTTCTCAGATATCTTTAAATGTTTTGAAATGTATATTTTTATATCGAAAAACAGAGAAAAAAGAAACAAGAGTTAGGGAAAAAGTATTTCTGTTTAAGGTATTAATTTTTTCGTTCTACCTATGCCATAGATTTCTGAATCAAAACTTAGAACATTTGCTGATTAACAATGTTTAAATTAGGAATTGTTATAAGAATTAAAATGGGCAGAACAAGTTGTGAATATATTGAACCAAAAAAGGCCATGCTATAATCTTAGAGGGCCCATGAATAAATCTTAGAGGGAATCCTAAGGCTTTAGGAAACCATGGCAGCTTGTCTGTCATTTCCCAATATGTTAATTATTATACTTAGTGTACAGTATTTAGAATACAAAATGCTTTCTTGTTTTTTAAGAAAATAATGTTATAAATGGTTGTATATGTTCATAGTATTGTCTTTAAAATTATTTGTTAATGATAGAGCTGAATTAGAAAACCTCTTCATCTGTTATAATATGGTTTCTTATGAAAAACTTATTACAAATTTCACCAACTCAGATATTAAGAACATCAGTGTCAACCCTCCTCCCCTCCTGCCACCTTTATACACTTGTTTTGGTGGACTAGGGGCTCCTTTTCTCCTTTTTGACATATAACTGTACCGTTAAAAACATGATTTCTGATGAAGCTGGCCTGGAGAGAGTGAGGGCGATTGCATGGGCATGGTCTCTAGGACAGGCGTAGCTGTTGCAGGGCACCCCTGTCCTTGAGAGAACCTGGTGAGCTCCCATATTCACACTAGATGCCAGCATGTCAGGGGGCTGAAGAGAATGGAGCGAAATCAACTCTGTCATTTGGAGAAGACTCCCTTCAGACCAGTTCTGAGAACTCCTTCTTTTAAGAGACCAGAGATAACTTGACTATTTCTCTCCTTTTCATAGTTGTTCTTTTTTATGTTGACATTCCCCTTACTGTTTTTAAAATGCTTCAAAGCATTAATGATTGTTATGCTGTGTGCTTTCAGTACTATGGCAATATCTTTGTAGCATTTTCCCATTTCTGTATCAGCATGTTTTTTTGTTTTGTTTTTTCATTTTTGTTTTGAGACAGGGTCTCATTCTTGCTCAGGCTAGAATGCAGTGGCACCATCTCGGCTCACTGCAACCTCTGCCTCCTGGGCTCAAGTGATCCTGCTACCTCAGCCTCCTGAGTAGCTGAGACCACAGGCACACGCCCCCACACCTAGCTAATTTTTAAATATTTGTGTGATGGAGACAGGGTTTCACTATGTTTTCCAGGCAGCAGCGTTTTTTTTTTGTTTTTTTTTTTTTTTAAGACTGAGATTTCTTTTTAATGCTTTGTTATTTTAAAAAAAGAAAAGGAAACATTAATAATCAAAATTATCTTTAATTGGCCTCACAGGGCTAAAATCTAGATTTATTATTACTCTTGGGTAAACTCATGAAAAGTACTTCATATTCATTCTATAAAGAAACAAAAAGAAACTTTGAGATGTGTCTCTTATTCATTTCCTTGGGTACACTTAAAATGGATTACAGTTATTGCTCAACTTTCTACCTTCAGAATTGCAGTATTTATTTGCCACTCAGCAGCATTTCTCAGAGTTTGTCCCTTAGAACATTGGTTCCTTGTAATACAAATAAATGTCATAATAAAAATAGTTTCTTTTTTCTTTTCTTTTTTTTGAGACAGACTCTGGCTCTATCACCAAGGCTGGAATGCAATGGTGCAATGTTGGCTCCCTGCAACCTCCGCCTCCCTGGTTCAAGCGATTCTCCTGCCTCAGCCTCCTGAGTAGCTGGGATTACAGGTGCCCGCCACCACGTCTGGCTAATTTTCATATTTTTAATAGTGACAAGGTTTCACCGTGTTAGTCAGGCTCGTCTTGAGCTCCTGACCTCAAGCAGTTCACCCGCCTCGGCCTCCCAAAGTGCTGGGATTATAGGCGTGAGCCACCTCACCCAGCGAAAAGAGTTTCTTAATTAAATATATTTGAGAAACATCTAGTCAAACTACCTTAAATAGGTGTATTTACGTTAGTTCTAAGGGAATTTAACTTGTGATGTACATTGTGAAGGGAGGAAGATGGCATTATGCCAAAAGTTTCCACTTGCTTGACAGCAGACCCTATCTTAGAGTTTTCCTCCTGATTGGCAAGCGTAAGAAATGTTGCCAAAGCTGGGCTCAGTGGCTCACCCCTGTAATTCCAGCACTTTGGGAGGCCGAGGTGGGTGAATCACTTGAGGTCAGGAGTTTGAGACCAGTCTGGCCAAGATGGCAAAGCCCCATATCTACTAAAAATACACACACACACACACACACACACACACTCTCTTACACAGTCTGGCCAAGATGGCAAAACCCCATCTCTACTAAACACACACACACACACACACACACACAGAGTCTGGCCAAGATGGCAAAACCCCCATCTCTACTAAACACACACACACACA
>NW_012107574.1:926021-927567 GCF_000951045.1 Mandrillus leucophaeus
ACACACACACACACACACACACGCACACACAGTCTGGCCAAGATGGCAAAACCCCCATCTCTACTAAACACACACACACACACACACACACACACACACACACACGCCCTGGTGGGGTGGCAGGCTTCTGTAATCCTTGCTACTCAGGAGCCTGAGGCACGAGAATTGCTTGAACCTGGGAGGTGGCATGAGCTGAAATCGTGCCACTGCCTGGGTGACAAAGTGAGATTCTGTCTCAAAAAGAAATATCTCCATATAATTTTGCACTGAAAGCTCAATTTGTCATAGTTTTGAAAATAGGGTGTTGTATGCTTGATTGATTTTTTTTTTCCTGAGAACTGAAATACCATTTTTACTTTAACCCTTAATGTGGGAAAACTTTACAATTTCCTGCAATTTTTCCTGCCTTTGTATATATTACACCTGTCATCATTTAGTCTTTCATGTGGGAAAGGCCAGTGGTACCAGATAGCATTTGGTTCATCATGGCTCATTGTCCAGCCCTGCTGGAGTTTAGACTAAACCTTCATACCCTATGTTTTACATCTTTTACTTGAAAAATAAATTTGCACCAACTTTCAACTTGTTTTCTTATGATTTGACATTGTAGAAGGTGATTAGTAGTTAAATTTTTATAATGCTTTGTTATTTTAAAAAACCATGAAAAGAAAATATCAATTATCAAGATTTCCTTTAATTGGCCTCAAAGGACTAAAATCTAAAATTATTATTACTCTTGAGTAAACTCATGAAAAGATAAATTCTTTTTACACAAGAATTTAATTAGCTTGGTATCAAATACCAATTGCATCAAACATCAGTGATTCTGTGAATTTTTTAAAGTTGTTTTTACTTTAAGTAGATAATGTTCAGTGAATTTGAATATGATTAACGAAGGGACCAACAAAGGTAATTGTCAATCTTATAGACATCAACTTTTACTTCGAATATCTCAATATTACTCGAACTTCTAGGAGTCGTCAGTCAACATTTTAAAAGCTCCTCTCCTTGCTAATGAGAAGTAATATTCTTAAAGTTAGAAACCATACAATTAAATCCTGATTTGCCTGATTACATGTTTGCTTGTCATGTCCTATCTCTCATGTTATTGTGATTGGTTTTATTTTATAAAAAACTACTCATAGCACAGCCAGGTGATCTATGTGAACATCAGCAGTGATAAGTTGACAGTGTGTACCCTGGATACATGATGAGAATGGCACTTTACCTACACGGACTTCCTCCCCAGTGCTCACAAACCCAGTCTAATTATGAGAAGAACAGACAGATCTCAATATAGGAACATTTGGCAAAATACCCAGTGAGTACTCTTCAAAACTACCAAGGTCGTCAAAAACAAGGAAAGGCTGAGAAACTGTCAAAGAAGCCTGCAGAGACATGACCACTGCATGGGGTGCAGCACCTTGGATGGGGCCCTAAACGTGGGGTGCAGCACCCTGGATGGGGCCCTAAACGTGGGGTGCGGCACCCTGGATGGGGCCCTAAACGTGGGGTGCGGCACCCTGGATGGGGCCCTAAACGTGGG
>NW_012107574.1:927617-994488 GCF_000951045.1 Mandrillus leucophaeus
GCACCCTGGATGGGGCCCTAAACGTGGGGTGCGGCACCCTGGATGGGGCCCTAAACGTGGGGTGCGGCACCCTGGATGGGGCCCTAAACGTGGGATGTGGCGCCCTGGATGGGCCCTGAAACAGAAAAGGACATTAGGTAAAAACTAAAGAAATCTGAATAAAGTACGGACTGTAGTTAATAAAATGTCAATATTGGTTCATTAATTATGAAAACTGTGCCTTAGTAGTTATTAGTAATTAGTAATCATTAGGTGTTAATAATAAGAGAAACTGGGTGAGGGAGTGTGTGGGAACCCTCTGTATAAATTTTGCAAATTTTCTATAAAACTATTGTAAAATAACAAGATTATTTAAAATTGTAATTGTAATTTTATATTTTTAAAATTTCTACTCTATACACATAATTTTACATAAATGCATTAGAAGTATAATAACAGAGAAGCAGGGGATTGAAGGGGTGGTGCACTGGTTTTTTTCTGTTTTTGTTATTTCTCCCTAGTTTTCTCTCTGCTCTTTTACTCCTGTTACTCCCCTCTGAGCCATGTTAGAGCCCAACGTGTATAAAATTTTTCTTCCTGAATAACTTTCCATCAATTATTGTAGCGACTATTATGTTTTTGTTTATTTGTTTGTTTGAGACAGGGTCTCACTCTGTCACACAGGCTTGAGTGCAGTGGCACAATGATGGCTCACTGCTGCCTTGACTTCCTGGGTTCAAACAACCCTCTTATCTCAGCCTCCTGAATAGCAGGAACCACAGGCTAATTTTTAAATATTTTGTTTTTGTAGAGACAGGATCCTGCCATGTTGCCCAGGATGGTCTTGAATTCCTGGACTCATGCAGTCTGGCCCTTGGTCTCCCAAAGTATTGGGATCAGAGGCACGAGCCACTGTGCCCGGCCAATTATTATGTTCAACATAAATCTCACATGAGTGTGTAGTGGTCAGCTGTGCCTTTGCTCAGCATTTCCTCTTGAGATAACTGTGCCTCCACTGCTAACCTTCTGTTTCTGGCAGGAGCTACAATTTTTTTATGACCCTTCTCCCCACATTTGACTAGTTTAGGGGTGTACATCTGACCCACACCAGACCAATCTAAGTTCTTTGCAAGATTTTCAAGCTGGAACTGAGAGAAAGTTTCTAAGATGCAAAGGTTCAGAGCTGTTTTTGGCCAAGTTTAATTAAGTGAAATATTCTAGTAACCTTCCAATAAGTAATCTCTTCAAAAAAAAAAAAAAGGCAGGGGGATTGAATTCACTCATATCTCTAAGAACACAGTGGATTATGAGAAATCCAAAGCTCCACTTAAAATGTTTTTTTTTGTTCCTGGTTTTTACCTTCTGCTAAGTTGGAATTGAGGGGGCAGAATAGTTCCATGAAAACTGGTTCAGACTTTATCCCTCCGATTCACAGTGCTACTTTCATGCCTAATACTACAAAATGTTTACGTGCCCTGTTTTGGTATTATGTAGTAAAAACAGGAGTTAAAAATCTTAGCTTTGCATAGCGTCTATCTCCAGGAAATGCAAAGTGCTCTTACATGTTCATTCCTCCAAAACAAAATACAAATTTTCTCATAGTTGCTACTGGAGAAACAATAGCATAAATAATCCCTATGGAGAGCCTGCCATATGCCAAGCCCTGTGGCAGGGGCTTTACATTCATGATCTCACATAATTGAGTTATTGCAACCCCTTGTGCTAGGCCAGACCTCAGTGAGCCTGGTCTGGGTTCCAGGCTGTCAAGAAGGATGTCTTGGGCTCTACTCAAGTTTGGTTTTTCAGCAAAAGCAACAAACACTGGAAAGATAGTAATGAGAGAAAAATATATAGGTGGTTTTGCCCTCCCCGCAAAGGTTTCTCCAGCTCACCTTACCTCCACCAAAGATTAGGGCTCTTAGAAGCCCAGGGAGAATGATATGCCCAGTAGAGCATAGGAACATAGAGCATGGGCCCGCTGCCCTGGGTGCTCACAGCCACGGCAGCATTCCCAAACAACTTACATCACCGTAAGAGGCAGTGCTTGTGCTGCTCAGGAGGGCCAGCTTCACTAGGCCTTTACGTCCCTGCTTTGTCTGCACGATGGGGCCCTGGGCTGTTCCACCCATGCCCACTGAGGGGCTTTCATATGGACAGGCCCGGCCATGGCCCATACAACACCAACCAAGGTAGATGTCAGCTTTATTTTCCAGATAAGAAAACTGAAGTTCCAAGAGACTAAATGAATGTTCCAGAGTCCTCCATTTGGCAAGTTGATTTGCTAGTCAACTCAGAGCTAATTCAGTCTAAGTCTAAAGTTAAAACTTTTAATCACCAGACTCCCTTAGGGGTATACAACTGCTTCCTTGGGGATGCCAGAAAAATAGTCCACACAGAGGATAGCACTTGGAAACAGAATACATTTATCCTTTGCTTAGGTCACATGAGTAGAATTACGTAGATGATGACAGCAGTAGCCGTAATGTGTAGGTCAGTGGCATGAGTTAAAGTAACCCATTGCATTAATCAGCAGATAATTCAATATCCTCTCCTAGTGAAGCAGAGTGGGGATACAAAGTATAAGACATTAGCCCTGCCCTTGTGTTGGAATTGAGGAGATAATAATAATGATACTGGCAGATCATATTTACTGAGTGCTTCCTTTGCACCAGCTGGTTCACCTCAAATCCCTCACATGTCCCAGATCAAGGAAGACCAGCAATGAAAGATATGGGCAGTTAAATGCTGAGTGGCCAGACACAGACAAAAAGCACTTTTGATGACAAGTTAACATACCAGTTAGCATCTGCTAAGATAAGGATTCTTTCAGGGCCTACGGCAGTAATATGCTCCTCCCGAAATGCAATGTCCTATCTAGCAGTTGACAAAAAAGAAGGGCATAATATAGCCATTGAGAATGAGTAGAATGAAACCAGCCCTGTGGGCAGCTTTGTGGCCCCTAGTTTAGGATCTCCCCGTCATTTCCTTGCTCCATAAATGATTTGTTATGTAGGAAATTCAAGTACTAAAATATCCAGAGGGAAAACAACATAATCCATGGTTCACATGTGTTTTACTTGTGGCAAGCATTTCTAGTTACCTACCCAGTATCTACTCTCTTTTTTTTTTACCATCAGAACCTTGATTGGTTTATCAGAAATATTCCCGGAGCCAGGCAGGGTGGCATACACCTACAGTCCCAGCTACTCAGGAGGCTGAGGCAAGAGGATTGCATCAGCCCAAGAGTTCAAAGACAGCCTGGGCAACATAGTGAGGGCACGTCTCTACAGAAATCTTAAAAGAAAAAAAAAAGAAGTATACTGGGATTTAAAAACAACAACAACAATTTAAAAAAATAAAGAAAAAAAACTCATCCTCCCTTGCAATGAGGCATGCCAATGCAATGCAGCTCTTGCCAATTATGTACACACAGAAGTCTCTAGGTAGAGCTTCTGGAAAACTCAATGCAGCTGATGTTCCTTCTTGCCTGTTGCCTTTTCCTCCTCCTGTATCTGAAATGTAGGCATGCCGCTGGAGGTGGAGCAGTTTTGCAACCTAGGAATAATGCGTTTGAAAATGAAACTACCTGGAAAGGAAGGCTTAGCTGGAAGATGGAAGATGACTGAGTCCGTGGTCAAATCCCTTAGCCACTCACCATACCACCCTAGAACAGCTCACCTCCAGCTTCTGGATACATGAGAAAAGTAAAGCCTTTTTTGGTTAAACACTCTAAATCTGATGATCTTTATGTTTCTGACATACTTGGTGAAATTAGAAATGTAAGTACTTGTTAAAAATAAGTTAGGTTTCTTAAATAAGGCCTTCTGAAGAAGCATGATTGAACTGGTTTCCCAGGGGAACTCCACAGCCGTGGGAATTTAAACATTATGATACTGAGTTACATTTATTTTGTTCAGAGATGGCCATAATCAAGGCATTGGTTCAAGGTCTTAGTTGAACTTTATACATAACTATACAAAAATCAGTAGATTAATTTGCTATTGCTTATCTTTGGGGTGCATTTTTGTATCAGTTCATTCTCATTCTGCTGATAAAGACATACCCGAGACTGGGTAATTTACAAAAGGAAAGAGATTTAATGGACTTACAGTTCCACATGGCTGGGGAGGCCTCACAATCATGGTAGAAGGCGAATGAGGAGCAAAGTCATGTCTTACATGGTGGCAGGCAAAAAAAGCATGTGCAGGGGAGCTCCCCTTGATAAAACCATCAGATCTCATGAGATTTATTCACTATCATGAGAATAGCACAGGAACCACCCCCCACCCCACACCATGGTTTAATTACCTCGCACAAGGTCCCTCCCATGACACGGGATTATTATATTCAAGGTGAGGTTTGGGTGGGGGCACAGAGCCAAACCATATCATTCCATCCCTGGCCCCTCCCAAATCTTATGTCCTCATATTTCAAAACCAATCATGCCTTTCCAACAGCCCCCCAAAGTCTTAACTCATTTCAGCATTGACTCAAAAGTCCACAGTCCAAAGTCTCATCTGAGACAAGGCAAGTCCCTTCTGCCTTTGAGCCTGTAAAATCAAAAGTAAGTTAGTTACTTCCTAGATACAATAGGTGTACAGATATTGGGTAAATACACCTATTTCAAATGGAAGAAGTTGGCCAAAACGAAGGAGCTACAGGCCCCATGCAAGTCTAAAATCCATAGAGGTAGCAATTAAATTTTAAAGCTTCACAATAATCTCCTTTGACGCCTTGCCTCACATCCAGGTCACACTGATGCAAGAGTTAGGCTCCCATGGCCTTGGGCAGTTCCGCCCCTGTGGTTTTGCAGGGTATGGTCCCAGTCCTGGCTGCTTTCATGGGCTGGCATTGAATGTCTGCGACTTTTTCAGGTGCACGGTGCAAGTTGTTGGTGGATCTACCATTCTGGGGTCTGGAGGACAGTGGCCCTCTTACAACTCCACTAGGCAGTACACCAGTGGGGACTCTGTGTGGGAGCTCCAACCCCACATTTCTCTTCCGCACTTCCCTATCAGAGTTTCTCTATAAGGGCTTTGCCCCTGCAGCAAACTTCTGCCTAGACATCCAGTTGTTTCCATAAATCCTCCAAAATCTAGGTGGAGGTTCCCAAACTTCTATCATTGACTTCTGTGCACCTGCAGGCTCACCACCATGTGAAAATTGCCAAGGCTTGGGGCTTCTACCCTCTGAAGCCACAGCCCAACCTGTACATTGGCCCTTTTAAGCCACAGCTGGAGTGGCAGAGATGCAGGACACCAAGTCTCTAGGCTGTACACAGCAAGGGCACCCTGGGCTTGGCTCAGGAAATCATTTTTCCCCCTAGGCCTCCAGGCCTGTGATGGGAGGGACTGCCATGAAGGTATCTGGCATGCCCTGGATACATTTTCCCCATTGCCTTGGTGATTAACATTCAGCTCCTTGTTATTTATGCAAATTTCTGCAGTTGGCTTGAATTTCTCCCTAGAAAATGGGTTTTTGTTTTCTGTTGCATCATTAGTCTGCACATTTGCCAAAGTTTTGTGCTGTGCTTCCTCTTGAATGCTTCGCTGCTTAGAAATTTCTTCCCTCAGATACTCTAAATCATCTCTCTCTAGTTCAAAGTCCCACAGATCTCTAGGACAGGGGCAAAATGCTACCAGTCTCTTTGCATAGCAAGAGTGACTTTACTCCAGTTCCCAAAAAGTTCCTCCTCTCCGTCTGAGATGAGCAGCATTTTGTCAAAGCCACTCAACAAGTCTCTAGGAAGTTCCAAACTTTCCCACATTTTTCTATCTTCTTCTGAACTTTCTTTAAAACTGTTCCAACCTCTGTTACCCAGTTCCAAAGTCACTTCCACCATTTTTGCGTATCTTTATAGAAGCACCCCACTACCTGGTACCAATTTACTGTGTTAGTCCGTTCTCATCCTGCTAATAAAGACATACCCGAGACTGGTAATTTATGAAGGAAAAAGGTTTAATGGACTCACAGTTCCACATACTGGGAAGACCTCACAATCATGGTGGAAGGCAAGTGAGGAGCAAAGTCACATCTTACATGGTGGCAGGCAAGAGAGAGCATATGCGGGAGAACTACTCTTTACAAAACCACCAAATCTTGTGAGACTTTTTCACTATAATGAGAACAGCATGGGAAAAACCCACCCCCATGATTCAATTACCTCCCACAAGGTCCCTACACAACACGTGGGGATTATTACAACTCAAGGTGAGATTTGGGTAGGGATATAGAGCCAAACCATATCAATTTTCTTTTCAGATTATATATTTATGCATAACATATAACAATATATGCAGTTCTGTTAACTTCATTGCTTAACGTTATTGAAAATTCAAACAACTTAGCATGGATTTTCTTTTCTACCCTGTATTGACCATTTTATTGACTGACTAGTTAGTTAATTACAAACAGTTGAACAGATTTTAAGTATAGAGCAAACTTTAATGTAGACATTTATACTCATATGGGCAAAAACTTATTAGATTCAGAAAACAAAGCAAAACAAGAACACATGGGCTTTCTACCCATTCACCAGTGGGTTGTGTGGTTTTAAAATGTTTGCCATTTTATCCATTGGTCCTCAAAGCTAGAGCCCTGCCTCTTTCAAGACTTTACCAGGTAATAAGGGAGACATGAAGGCATATGCAACCTAATTCTTGCCCTCAAGAAATTGATAATGCAATTTAGGAGGCAGAATTTATGCGCTCTAGAATCTCACAGACCCATCTGGGCTCTGCTTCTTATTAGTTGTGTGACCTTAGGCCAACCCTTCTGAGTCTCAACTGACTCATCTGTAATACTGTGATAATACTGCCTGCCCCATGACGTGTTTTTTGGTCTCATTGCACTTATGACTTAAATTAGATTGAAACATTAAATTGTATTAAATTTGTTTACAGGCTTCACCTCTGAATAAGAACATTAGCTTCTCAGTGCACTGCATACTTAAAGTGTGGGTATAGATGATACAGCTGGTGAATAAAGGCAGCATGTGATATTTGCCTTATGAGCAATACATGCAACAAGTACTCAGAGACTCCGAGAGAGAAAGCTCAGGAAAACTGATGTGCCAGAGAAGGCCAGCAATTGAGAAGGGGCTTGAGGGAAGAGTTCAAATAAGCATAGTTCTACAATGAAACACAGAACTCAATTTATATTCAGAAGTAAAATATTTAATTCCATTGATCACACGTTTGTAGGTGTTCATGCTTAAGACCCATCAGCTTGTGTAAGGCACTGAACTAAACACTTTAGAAGAATTAGCAGATATAATCTATCAGTCAAATTTATCAAAGAAAACTAAGATTCAGGTTAACTCACCCAAGTCAAACAGTCGGGAAGTGGTACAGTTTTTTTATTTCATACAGTTCAGTACGAGGGAGCCTCTTATCAGTATGCTTTCATCTCAATCCAACTTTACAAATCCAGTGATTTTATGTAGACAAGCCATACTGTGGAGGTGCTATTTTGATTGTCAGCATTCTACCTTATTATTTGTGTGGATCTCTATTAAAGGGGTCTTGGGGAAATGCAGTGCTCTGCCTCCCACTATAGAAGATGAAGGTGGCCCCACACAGTGGTTCTTGGCAGCCCAGCTAGGGCAGACACTAGCTATGGCTTCCAAGGAACCTTCAATGATGTTCTTTGCAGGTCCCCTTGGCTGTGTCCTCTGTGGCTCAGCTTCCCTTGGTCCCAACCATTTGTTAAGCCTGCCCAGTTACTCTACAAACCATTTGTATCCTAAAAACTTTTGCCTGCATCAAACTTTTGTGTGCATCTCTTGGTAGTAGACCAAGACCTTTAATTGATATGCATACATTGAATGTGTTTGTATCTCTTCAGCATTTAGCGTGATTTCTCATGGCTTTTAACAAAATTTTCATAAACACTTATGTAGTCCTTACAATGTGCTAGGTACTGTTTTAAATGCTTTACAAATACTAACCTATTTAATTCTTATAAGAACCCTGTGAGGTGGGTATTGTTATACTATTTTACAGATGGGAAAACTGAAACACTGGATAATTATAAATAACTTGCCCAAGATCTCACAGCTAGTAAACAATGAGACTTTTTAAAAAACATTTTAAATGGATCATTTTCCCAAAGATTTTGTCTTGTCATCAGCATAAGAGCATCTGTAGATTTTTGCTTCTGAAAATGCAATCACTGCAGCTAACCAGGTGGTGTGGAAGCTAGACTTTTCCCATTGCATATAGATAATCAAGTATGAACAGTATACTTAGGAAAACATGCTCTTGAAGTTGACTACGTGTGTGCATTTGGCTTGGGGCACACTTGCACCAGATTCTTGACATTCACCTATGAGGCATATGCCAGCTGTGTTCCAGATGGCATGTGAAGCAGAAAGATGAAGAGCTTTCCTCATTTTTCTTTTAATTGGCATTAAAGGATGGAAGTAAATATTGGTTGTCTATTTTTAAGCAACTGAAGTTTGTAAAGACGTGGAAGTCCACAGTATACTTCATGTAGTGGTGTGAATTATGGGCACCCCAAAAGATCTTTCCCCATCCTAGCCCCCAGAATCTGTGAATGTGACCTTATTAGGAAAAAATGAGTCACTGCAGATACAATGAAGGATGCTAAGATGAGCTCATCCTGATTATCCAGGTGTTCCTTAAATCCAATGGCAAATGTCCTTAAAAGGAACAGAAGAGAAGTCACAAGAAGGATTAGGCATGTGAAGCTGGAAGCTGAGAGTGATGCAGCCACATGCAAAGGAACGCCTGGAGCCACCAGAAGCTGGAAGAGGCGAGGAAGGATCACCCTAAGAGCCTTAAGAGGGAACAGCACTCTACTGGTACCCAGATATAGGACTTTGGAACTGTGAGAGAATAAATTTCCATTGGTCAAGCGACTCCATTTGTGATAATTTGCTATGGCAGCCACAGGGAATGAGTATATTTGGGGAGGTAAATTTTTCACTTTTCTGATTGATTAGTACTTTGACATATATCACTCAAATTCTCGCCATAAGAGGTTATAGAAACATGAAAACAGAAAAGAAAAAAATGGTCCCAAAGAAATCATTTACCCTGTTTCTTTTGAATATTCATTTTTGAGGCAAAATCTGGGCTGTGCCTGCATGTTTGGGGAGGATGGTCCTTGACCCCTTGGCTGCATCTGGGGATAGTCAGTGTAGATGTTAGGAAAGCTGTGCTTCTTCCTTGGGGCAGAGCATCACTCAACTTTTCATTTCCCTTCAAAGAAATTTCCATCTACTGAAATCCATTTCAGTGGACTCAGAAGGTTCATCCCTACTTTTTATTCCAAGGGTTCCCATAAATAGTTTCAAACAAATTTGTTCCATGATGTTTCCTCGGTCTTGCTTATGAGATATGCGTAAAATATGCATATTAGTCTGTTCTCATGCTGCTAATAAAGACATACCCAAGACTGGGTAATTTATAAAGGAAAGCACTTTAACTGACTCACAGTTCCACATGGCTGGGGAGGCCTCACAATCATGGTGGAAGGCGAAGAGGAGCAGCCATGTCTTACATGGCAGCAGGCAAGAGAGCTTGTGCAGGGAAACTGCCATTTATAAAATAATCAGACCTTGTGAGACTTATTCATTCCCATGAGAACAGCATGGGGGAAACCACCCCTATGATTCAGTTATCTCCACCTGGCCCTGCCCTTGACACATGGGGATTATTACAATTCAAAGTGAGATTTGGGTGAAGACACAGCAAAACCATACCAATATGTGTCCACTTTTTAAGAGTTATATATTTTATTTAATTTAGAGACAGGGTCTCACTGTGTTCCCCAGGCTGTACTCAAGCTCCTGGGCTCAAGCCATCCTCCACCTCAGTCTCAAGTAGCTGGGACCATCCTCAAGCCATCCTCCCACCTCAGCACTTGGGTAGGTGCATGACACTGTACCCTGCAAGAGTTATATATAAGCTAGTACTTAGAAATCCCCAAAGGCACATGCAGTGCCACACAGTGATGAAAAGATCATGATCTTTTTTTCCTCATTTTGAAAGTGCAGATAATAGCACAAGCAATTTACTGGGCCACAAGTTTGAGTATCAGAGTTCACCACGAAATGTGAATATAAAAATATCAGCACAATGTGAAGATAAAAATATCAGCACATAAACCTAAAGGTAGAGTTCTTTAATGTCAAAATTGCTAATGGTTTGGCTTTTCTGGAACATTCCTGCCATATTTTTCTGGACATGTATAGAGCTCTGTGACTTTCCTTTTCCCTTTGATATTTTTTTGTATTTATGTGTCTGGATCCAATTGAAACCAGGAAGATGAAAGCTTATGATAAACCCGGTTGTCCTTTTAACTGTTGCCCTCAGGGGCTTACCTGAGAAGTGCCTCATTCTCAGTAATTCTGTGGCATCCATGACCTGATCCAGGATGCAGAAGAGAATTTCTCCCCAGGCTCTCTGCACGCAAGTCCTCTGAGTCCTGATCCAGATTTGGTGTAAGAGATCCACCACAGGCCTCTGCAACAGGGCCTGACACCATCACAAGAACATTCTCTGAATCTCAGAGTGAAGCCTTCGAGTGGCATTTCGCTTGTTAAGCCCCTGAGTCTTATGTAATGCTAACTGACATTCTGGCTTATAAGATCGTATCTCATGTCAGTCTGATGGCTGGAGCTGCTGTTCTAAATGCTTCCAGGGTCTCGGAGGCTGACCAAACTCACTGGAGTCTGAGAGGGGAGCATAATGAGAGGAGGACCTGTTATCCATCCCCCGGGTCTTCTCTGTATTTGAGAGCTTGTGTGGCAAGAGGCTCACTCAAGGGTCCTCTTAGTTTATCTGGTAGACCTGCTCCTTCAGGATGCTACTAATATGGAAACAAAGTTGATGAGTCCTGGATCTGCTTTTATGAGTTTGACCCAATGCAATGAATGCTTTGATGTGAGCTGCAGATGCATGTCACTCCTGCCGAGGAATTAGATGAAGTTTAATGAAAGGCCAGTATCTTCTCCTGCTGAGAGTTCTGTTCTGCTCTCTCTGTTTCTATTCCTAGTCTCCCTTCTCCCCTCCACCTCCCCACTTTTGTTGTTGCTTTTCTGAGGGGCCATTGGAAGTTCTGGCCTCATATCTGAATATATCCTGGGGCATAGAGGTCACCAGTACTAAATACCCTCTTCCCCTCCTCGTTAAATTTTCAGATTGAGCCAGTTTAACTGGCTGTTGACAATGCAAATATATCTCCAAGAAAGAAGTTTAATGTCCTTTCATGCACCCATCTACCCAACCATCCTTCCATCCCCTTTCTATCTTTATCTACCTGAGCCCTTGTGTCTCAGCTGTGAGGTTGGATTAGGAAAGCTGAAATGGTTAGAGGCCCTACATTGACCTTACAGTCATATGCTTCTCAGGCTTTGCAGGTGGTGAGAAAGGCTGGTGGGAATAAGAGAAAAAAGAAGAGAGAGGGGAAGATCCAAACGGTTCTCTTGATCAGTTTATCCAAAAGACAGAGAAAAATGAAAAGTGGTTTAAAGTCATCAAAAGATGAACAGTCCTTCTTCTTCATCCAAAGCATCTTCCTCCCACTCCTTCCTGTCCCTTCAAAACTGTATGGCTGCACAGGACTCCATGGGAGGAATACAAAGAGGTGGAAGGCACATGGAAGTGACTCACCAGGCCCCACTGGCCTCCATGTCCTCAGTCCAGTGGGTTGTCCCTGTCTGTGTTGTGCTAGAACTCTCCACGGCCTTTGACTCTTGGGACCATTTTACATAATAGCTGTACAACATCTGTGCTGTTTTTCATATGGAGAGTTAACAGCACTGATCTACTGCTCCAAAGAACAATCATGTTGAATTGCTTTTTAGGAATTGTAGTAGTGTTGCTGTCAGTGAAAACTGTTCCCCTTTCTTCCTCTGATGATAACTTCCTTACTTGGGAAGCAAACCCAAAACCTTATCCTTGTTAGCTCCATATTCTAAGAAGCTAAGAAAACAGAACTAGGCAGCTGCTATCAAAGGAAAAATGCCATCTCTTATTCAGGAAAGCTCCTGCGACTTGGATCTACATGAAAATGTAGATCATTTTAAAACGGCATCTTGCTCAGAACTGTAATTTTTTACAGCACAATGCTTTTCAATTTAAGTAATTAGAATCATAATAGAGACACAAAGGACTAGCAGCTTGCTTCTAAAAATTTTAAACAGAAAATGTCTGAAGCTTTGTCAAGAAGATGATTCTTGCCTGCTACTGCCATACCAAATAATGGCATTTCTTTCAACTAAAATATTTTTAATGCCTTCTTGTTTCAATTTCTTCTATTTCCTTTTAGAGCAGGTGGTCTAAATGACCAAAGCCTATGCCTAGAGGGTTTGATTCATTCTTTCGGAGGAGCTGACACCTTGGAAGTGTAAACAGCTGGATAGCTCAGGAGAGTCAAGTCAGCCGAATTGCTCTGCTCTATCAGCGCTGTTGCAGATTTTTGTTGTCACAACCGGCAGACAGACTTTCCCAGGAGGCTCAGGTATATAAAGGCGTGAAGCACCTGAAAACTGTCAGCCATTTTTATCATCTCCACCGTCATTGTGAGGAGCGAGGGGAAAGAGCTGGCAGTGGATTTGCCCTCCATTTGGCAGGATATTCCATGTATTGTGGAACCCGGTGCTTGCAGCAGCCTTGCCGCAGGGGAGCACAGTGTAAGTGGTGATATTGGAATGTACTGTATGCTGATGGAGAAAAGGCACATTTACATAGAAATAAGGATTGATCACCTTATTGCCCTTTTTCTTTTTCTTTTATCCTTTTTTTTTTTTTTTTTTTTGAGACAAGGTCTCATTCTATCACTCAGGCTGAAGTGCAGTGGCGTGATCATGGCTCACTGCTGCCTTGACCTCCCAGGCTCAAGCAATCCTCCCACCTCAGCCTTCCTAGTAGCTGGGATAACAAGTGTGTGCCACCACACCTAGCTAAAGTTCTCACTATTGTGAAAGGAAAATAAATCTTGGGGACCCAAAATTACTAAGCTAAACGTCAAACTAGGAACTGTTCAGGGCAAACCTGCCTCCCATTCTATTCAAAGTCACCCCTTTGCTTACTGAGATAAATGTGTATCTGGTTGCCTGCTTTGGAGAGGCTCATCAGAAACTCAGCAGAATGCAACCATGTCTGTTATCTACCTACAACCTGGACACCCCCTCCCTGCTTCGCGTTGTCCGACTTCTGCTTCGCGTTGTCCCGCCTTTCTGGACTGAACCAATGTTCATCTTACATATCTTGATTGGTGTCTCATGTCTCCCTAAAATGTCTAAAACCAAACTCTTTTTGACCACCTTGGGCATGTGCCGTCAGGACCTCCTGAGGCTGTGTCATGGGCATGTATTCTCAACCTCGACAAAATACACTTTCTAAGTTAACTGAGACCTGTCTCAGATATTTGGGGTTCACACTATGTTGCCCAGGTTGGTCTTGAACTCCTGGGCTCAAGTGGTCTTCTCCCCTCGGCCTCCTTTATTTATTTATTAATTTGAAATGGAGTCTCACTCTGTCATCCAGGCTGGAGTGCAGCGACATGATCTTGGCTCACTGCAACCTCTGCCTCTCGGGTTCAAGTGATTCTCCTGTCTCAGCCTCCTGAGTAGCTGGGGTTACAGGTGCATGCCACCACACTCAGCTAATTTTTTTTTTTTTTTTTAAGTAGAGAGGGGGTTGCACCATGTTGGCCAGGCTGGTCTCAAACTCCTGCCCTCGGGTGATCCACCTGCCTCGGCCTCTCAAAGTGCTGGAATTACAGGCGTAAGCCACTGTGCCTTGGCCCCCCGTGAGCCTCCTTTAAAAGTTTGTCCCTCAGAGGAAACATCCTTCTCAGGCCTCACTGATTTGCACATTTGCAGTAGTCATGGCTCCACATTGTTCTGTGATGACTAAGGTGTCGCCTCCTTCCTACTTTCCTGGCAACTTCTGATATGTCTGTCAAGTTCCCAAGACAAATTCATTCTGGAATGTCTTTTGACAAGAGGGGCAGTAGCAGAGGCAGAGTTAGGAAGGCTGTTGGGGTTCTCCATGTGAGGAAAGTACAGTGGGTACATTTTGAAGTAATAACGGACATCAAACTTTATAAAACTGTTACCCCAGACAGTTTTTAAGTAGATTACTCTCTAACTTGAAAGGTTTGTTTTTTTTCAGAGAGGCCTGTAGGCTGCTATTTATCTTTGTTCTTGTGCCAGTATCAGTATAATTTGTCATTGGTTGGTTCTTGGGGATGCAGAGTTGGTGGTAATCAAATACAGAATGAAATTTTCACCTGTTCTTGAAATTCAAGGTGGGCTGAGACTGCTTAAATGTATGTCACTCTTTAGAATTCATAATACTGAGTCTTGTTCAAATTGGTTGCTCTGGTATTTTTTTTTTCTGCCAACTTTCAGATTATCTGTTGAAAACGGACATAATGGCATTAACTGTATCTTTTTGTTTAAACATCAAAATTCACATTTCAAGAAGCCAGAATGCTTCCTTAGTCTCTAAGCATTCTGTATAATTCTTTTTGTTTTTCCTTTAACAGAGATAAATTGCTGAGTTCTTATGGCGTGCCACTCATACTGCAATGAATGAAAGGGATTTATAAACGAATAACTGAGCTATCACAGTGTGAGTGATATAACAAATATATATGTCCCAAGTGCTATGGGGGCTCAGGAGGGACACCCATAACTTCTGACAAGGTGCAGGGATTGGGTAGATTTCACAGCTGTGATATTGGATGTAGGTCTTGCTGTGACAGCTATTATTAACGTGGAGGAATTTAGGACCAGACGCATGGGTAGCAGCAATCTGAGTAAAAGACGAATGGAACTTGAATTAAGACGGGGCAGTGGCAGGAGGTATATTTGAAACTTTCTGGAGGCTTGTTGAATTGACTGGATGTAGGGGCTGAGGGGGATGGGGAAGTCACAGGTGGTGGATATTCCTGCTTGGACACTGAGTGAATATGGGTACATTGGCTTAGGTAGGAAACCCAGGAGGAAAGGACATTTAGGGCATGATAATGAATTTTATTCTAGACATGGTCAATGTGAGGTGTCCAAATGCAACCTTGAGGGAATGTCCAATGGAGGTTTGCATAAGCAAGACTTAGAAACAAGCTCTGTGCTGAACAGACACATATGGGAGTGCTAAGCATGGCATGCAACATCTTTTGTGAAATAGTCCCTGGCTGTGCTTCCAGCTTTATCTCTTGCTTTTGCCTCTCTGTTATGTTTGCTAAGCTTATTCAACCACATGCAGTTGTATCCTCTCTCACTGCTGGTCTTTACATATACCCTTAATCTTAATTGTGCCTGAAACACCTATTTTCTCTAAATGGGGGGGAAAAAGACCAAAAACAAGAGGAAACAAAATAACTGTCTCAGTGAAGAACTAACAAATATGCTGACTTTTCATTTAGAACACAAAAACCTAATGTTGACTGAAAACAAACCAAGTTGAACTGCCTATGTACAGCATGATACCATTTTTATGGTATCAAATACCATACAGGTGTAGCAAATACACATATGAGTAAAAGAACTGACAACTTTGAACATGATGAACATGATGTGTCTCCATTTATTCAGGCCTATTTTTATAGCCTTCAACAGAGATATAACATTTTTGCCTAGAAATTTTGTGCAATTTTATTACCATCCATTCCCAATCTTTCTCTTATTCATCCATCATAGACACAGACCAATGTTTCTTCCTCTGCTAGGGTTTCTCCTACTTGTACCCATAAGAGTGATTGAGATTTCCTTCTTCATGTTTCAATGGCCTCTTTGAGAATAGGGACAATGTCTTATTGGTGACATTTCCAACTCTTCACCAGGGTCTAGCACATATATGATCATAATCAATATTTGTTTTTATTTTGTTTTGTTTTTATAGAGAAACCAGGTCTTGCTATGTTGTCCGGGTTGGTCTTGAACTCCTGGGTTCAAACGATCCTCCCATTTTTGCCTCCTAGAATGCTTACAGATTACATATTACAGGTGTGAGCCACTGCACCCAGTCAGTAGTATTTGAAGACAAGTGATAGTTGAGCCACGGGAGCTAATGAGTTCTTCTAAGGGATGCATATAAAAGTAGCAAGAAACAAGGGGAGCCCTGACAAGAACCAAAATGTGGGGCTAAGGTTGGAGTTATAGAGCAAAAGAAAATTTTGAAAAGGACTGAGAAGGACTATAGAGAGGAGAAAAAAGAGGAGAGCCAGGGTTAAGGGGGAGAGAATTTCTAGAAGATTGTATAACGGGTATCAGATATCCCAGAGCAGCCAAATGAGATGTGGTCTGGAGTTTCTACTGCTAGAGGAAATCAGTGAAGCCCACATGAGGACAGGTAAGGGGCTGGGGGAGGAGCTTGACTGTGCACCGTGTCTCTTTCCAATGTCTCCCAGCAGCTATGGAAACTGAGATGTTTTCTTCTTTGTGAGAGAACTTGACTTCTTTGTTTAACCTCAATCTTTCTCTGCCACCTTCATGAGTATTTCCATGGTGGGCTTAAATGCTTTTGATTTACTTGTTTGGTTTCAAAAATCCAATGTATATCCAAAAGAAAGGAATTGATCAATATGCATCAGCCTATTCAAGTGGTTTCTAGTTACCCAGATGCCAAACTCTTTGTATCCCAATTTCTTAGACAAAACCTACTTTTAGCTGCCCTCTGTATTCCAGAGGAAAATAGGGCATCCTTGCTTCCCACAGTTCTGATATGCATGAATTTCAGCTGCTATGCTTTAAATAATACCTTCCCCCAACAGCATCATTCAAATTACCATGGTATATTAGCTCTAAGTAACTGCATACAATACACAATTCACTGCTAACTCTTCAGTCCACAAATCACTGTGCAAATGACAGATGCATATCATGATCAGTGACCAATCATACAACTTTCAAAGTCTATCAGTGACTGGTCACTGTGTATCTGTTACTCAGTTCATGCACAGACAGCAGAGTGTGCAGTTGTGTTGCTTTCTTGTCTCTCCTGTCATGTTTCATCACAATGGATAATCAAAAGAGGGAAATGACCAACACAGATGAAATTGCAGCAAAAAAGCCCAAAAGTGATGATGCTGTAAATGAAACTTGAATCAAATATAAATGGAGTTACAGAAGAAATAGTTCATGGTGGAACTATTGATACAACCACCATTGAGAGACTTCAGATAAGCAGCCACAAAAACTTAGTGAAGGTGAATTTATTGACAGAAATGAGGACAGTGATCGTGACCCAAATGTCCATTGAATGGATGAGCAAAATGTGGTATACCCATACAATGGAATTTTATTCACTGATAGAAAGGACTGAAGTGCTGGTACATGCTACCACATGGTTGACCTTGAAAACATTATGCTAAGTGAAAGAAGCAATCACAAAAGACCACATAGATTGTATGATTTTACAAAATGTCCGGAATTGGCAAATCCACAGAGTCAGAAAGTAGATGAATGGTTGCCTGGGGCTTTGGGAGTGGGGAATAAGGAGTGACTGCTAATGGGTATGAGATTTCATTTAGGGGTGATAAAAATATTCTGAAATTCGATCATGGTGATGGTTGTACAACTCTGTGACTATATAGTCAATCCTTCATATCCATAGGTTCCACATCTGTGGATTCAACCAATAGTGGATCAAAAATATTCAGAAAAAAAATTGTATCTTTTCCGAACATGCACAGACAACTTTTCTTGTCATTATTCCCTAAACAATACAGCATAACATCTGTTTACATAGCATTTACGTTGTATTAGGCATTATAGGTAATTTAGAAATGATTTAAAGTATATGGGAGGATATGCATAGGTTATTTGCAAAGACTATGCCATTTTATATCAAGGACTTGAGCATCTGCAGATTCTGGTATCCACAGAGAGTCTTGAAACAAATTCCCACAGATACCAAGATATGACTGTACTAAAAACTAATGAATTATGTACTTTAGGTTTTTATGGTATGTGAATTATATATCAATAAAGCTGTTATTAATGAAATACAAGGTACTAAATAAATACTAGTTTCATTATTTTTTCATTTTCCTATACTCTTAAAACCAACAGTAAGAGATATTTTAATATTCTTACAAGAAATTTTAAAGGTCACAGAGCAATCATAATTTTTCCCCTTGACTATTAAGAGTATTTAATACAGTTTCAGCTTGCAGTTATTTTTATAGTCCTGCACTACCATGCAATGGAGGATTGCCTAGAATTTCTAGACCAGCTTAGCAGAAAATTCTCTAGCAATTCAGGGCTAAACCTTATTGGCCAGTTCCTTTAATTATAGGTGTGGCTTGACAAAAAATGGCTTTTACTAGTATTGTCTGTGAGAGTATAGTGAAAATTCATGCTTTCAGTTTGAATCCTTATCTGTTTATTAACTAAGGTTAAAACAAATCCAATCAGTGAAGCAAATATTCAAGCTTAATTATGACTTCCAAGTTACCTCTCCTTGACAGGCAGGATCATTAGATGGCCCCCATATTCTTGCCCCATGCTGTAAAGACTGTGTATGATCCCCCCACCTTGAGTGTGGTTAGTACCAGTGAATATTATAGGCTACTCTCTCCCTTAGGCGATGTTATCTAAGATGCCATCATAGCAGACTGGAAGGGGGATCTTCTGCTGCCTTTGAAGAAGTGAACTGCTATGTTGTGGATGGGCCACATGGCCAGGGCCTGAGGGCAGCCTCAAGGACTAAGAGCTAATAGTTTAATAATCATAATAATAATAGCTACTAATAATAATAATGGCTAATAGCCAGCAAGAAAGTGGGACTCAATCCTGTAGCCACAGGAACTAAATCTGCCAACACCTCAAATGAACTTGGAAGAGAACCTAAAGCTCCAGATAAGAATGCAGCTCAGCTGAAACCCTGATTTCAGCTTTGTGAGACCCCAAATAGTCCCACTTGCCATGCCCAGACTTCTGACCTATAGAAACTGTGAGATAATAACCGGGTGTTGTTTTACATGGCTGAATCTGTGATCATTTTTTATGCCGCGACAGGAAAGTTACACACTTGACAACCAGAGCCAGTAAAACGTTGACTTAGCTTTCTTCTCTGAAATCCTGGTGAGGGCACCTCTCTCCAGAGAAGAGTAGCGGCACGTTTGCCAGCAGCCGCTGTGTAAAGTCAGGGTTTCTGATTCTCAAGGTTTCCTCTCCTATAATGTACCCACTGCATGTGCAGCAACACTTGGCCCTTTTCGTGTTACCCAGTGGGATTGCAGCTCAGAGAAATGATGCAATGATGTTTCTCTGGCTACTGCTATTGCTGTGAGTAATGAACTGTCTTTTGTCTCTGACCCAGAAAGCCTGTGTCTTCTGACTGTATCTATAAAACTGTGACAAGATACCTTGTTGCCTTGCTAGCAGAATAAAATCTCAAACCCTTTCACACACAGCTCCTGGCTTGACATACACAACAATTTGTGTATCTATCCATCTGGTAATGGGCATTTGGGTTGTTCTCTGTTTGGAGTTTTTTATAAGTAAAGCTGCTTAAACATCATGCATAAGTCTTTGTATGAACATGTATTTCCCTTTCTCTTGGGTAAATACCTAGGAGTGAAATGCCTGGATCATTTAGTAGGTGTATGTTTATTTTTAAAAAGAAATTTCCAAACCGTATTCCAAAGTGGTGGTACCATTTTTTATTCACCCCAAAACAATATGAGAGTCCCAGTTCCTCTACATCCCTGTCAGCCCTGGATATGCTCAGTCTTTAAAAATTTTAACCATTCTAATGGGTAGATAGGGGTATCTCATTGTAGTTTTAATTTGTATTTTCCTAATTACTAATCTGCTAATATGCGAATGTCTATATATCTTCTTTGGTGAAGAGTCTATTCAAATCTTTAGCCCATTTAAAAAAAAAAAAAACTTTTAAAGTCTTTATCTGCTAGTCCCATCATCTCTGTCATTTCAAGGTCTTTCTGTTGACTACTTTTCTCCTGGTTCCAGATCATATCTTGCTGCTGCTTCACATGTCTAGAGGTTATGTATTGTATGCTATAAATTATGAATGCTACGGAGTTGAATGTCTATATTTGTTATGTTCTATACTAGAGTGTTGGATTTTGTTCTGCCTGCCAGTTCGTTTCCTTACAGATCATCTTGGTATTTCCCAGGGTTGGTTTCAAGCCCTGTTAGGGTAGATCTAGGGCAGCCTTTCTGGGATTTCTCCACTCTGGCTGATCAGTACTTGAGCATCTCCAGACCTGTTCGGGCTCTGGTAGTTCAACTCTCAGCTCCTTAGTGTTCTTTGTTCAGTTGCATGGAGTCTTTCTTGTCCTACAAAAGAGTAGCTTGGTATTTAGCCACAGCCTCCAGGACACCCCATGCAGATATCTGGAACTCCTCCTCTGCAAGCGCTCTCTCGATGGGACTGTGCTTTGCACACTCTGACTGTCTCCATAATCCAGAATCCCAATTTCTGTCTCCTCAGTTCAGCAGCAACGCTGTGCTATGCTGGGCTTCCTCCCTGTGCCACAGTCTGGAAAGTGCCTAAAGTCAGAAAGGGTTGTCAAGGGACTCGCAGGGACCGCAGTCTTGTGCCTCCTTTTACCCAATGTCTGAAAACTGTAATTTCATATATTTTGTCCAGTGTTATTCTTGCTTACTGTGGGAGGGCTAGGCTTGTACCAGTTAGTTTGTTGTGGCTGGAAGCAGAATCCTAAGTGTGCTATATTGAGAAATTTCATTTAGACAGGTGGTCAGGGGAGGCTTCTCCAAGGAACAGATAATGATTGAAATGAAAAGCCATGGAGAAGTGGCTCACCTGGCCTCCTGAAGTGTCCACCTTTTGCATCCTGACTAGGTCCTCTGAGATTTTTAGGTAAAAGAGGTTATTAAGGTGGATTTAAAGAGGTTTTGTCTTATTTCTGGTTTTCAGCTAACTAGCAAAACTAAAATGTGTCTAGAGCTAGTCCCAGGTAATTTCCCCTAACTCTTTACAAGTTAATCATAGATTCAGGAAGTGAATTTTTTAAAGCTATTTGTATTGTTAGTCTAAGAAGTAAAAATGTTAATGTGACTAATGAAATGTCTTGAAGAAACATTAAAGTTTGAAAATAATGTCCATCTCTGGCAAACAGTGGAACTTAGCCCTCCCCAAATACTACAGGCATCACTTACGAAGGCTTCAAGTTTGTGTCAAAGAGGTGGAATGAAGGGACATGGGAGACTGGGTTTAAATTTTTGCTTTGGTTTTTTTTGTTTGTTTGTTTGGAGTGCAGTGGTATAATCATAGCTCACTGCAGCCTGAAACTCCTAGACTCGAGGGATCCTCCTATCTCAGCCTCCTGAGTGTCTGCGACTACAGGCATGTTCCAGCTCACCTGGCTAAGGTTTTTAGTTTTTAGCAGAGCTGGGGTCTCACTATGTTGGTCTCAAACTCCTGACCTCAAATGATCCTCCAGCTCTGGCCTCCCAAAGTACTGAGATTACAGGTGTGAGCCACTGTGTCCAGCCTCCAATGCTTTTTCTAACTGCCAACTTTGGGCAGGTCCTTTGACATCTCTGGGCTGTGTTTGTCTGTGTGTGTGTGTGTGTGTGTGTGTTCTTCCGTAGATGAGGAAGTGAGGTTAGCTCTTTTCTGGCTTTAAGGCAGCAAGTAGAGGCCTTTTGTTACATGCATGTGGTTTCAGAATCAGACCTGTACTTGAACCTTGGGCTTGCCACCCAGTCTGGGAGACCTTGGAAAAAGTACTGCTTCCTCTGGAGCCCTGGGTTTCTCTTTAAAACTGGAATAACTAATGTTAAGGTTATCATGAGGATAAATGATGTAACAAACCATGTGCTCAGCTCAGAGCTCAGCGCAAGGTAAAGATATGTAACAGGCCACCAAAAAAATGAACCTCCTAAAGTAATGGGTGGTAAGTTAGCACAGTATGCCTATCTGTACTGCATCTGATGGGTTTCTGCAAGTCCTGGCTGCTAAGCATGTGTTACCCTAGTGAATGTGAATCTTAATAAGAAAAGAATAATTCCAAGCATTTAGAAAGTGAAGGAGGCAACGATTTTTACATGTGTACGGATCAAACGGAATCGTTCCACTGAATGTGCATGAGCCATCGCCTCAGGGCTGGTGAAGGCAGCCAACAGCTGTTTCTATTTAATTCTTCAACTCCATCTCGCCCATTCCCAGCCTCCCAGCTCTACCAGTGCAGCTGGAAGTCCTCACAGATTCTTTTGTGAAGCTTCCCTTCGCAGGGCAGGCCGGAGCCAATGCTGCTTTCCCTGTATGTTTGCTATGATTCCTCTGGTTTTGACTTGACCTCCTATGCCTGTTAGTTCCCATGCAGTTCTGAACTGGTCTTTTGAGATTTTAGCTATTACCAAAGCCTCTGACTGTTCTCTCAAGGTGGGAAGGAATGAATATGGGAATAAGGGGAAACAGAATAAGCTTTTGTGGTGCACACTGTTCGCTGCCAATTCAAATTCATAGTCCCTGTCTCTTTTGCTAGTGGAACCTCGGTTTTGTTCAGGGTGGTAATATGCCCGATAAAATGTTGACTTCAACCCTCGCAGCTAGGCGTGGCCAAGTGGAGCAGTCTGGCCTATAAGATGGAAGAGGAAGTTGCCGAATGGGGCTGTTGGGAAAGCTCTTTATAAAGGAGCTATCTCGAAGGCTCATTTTTTTTTTTCTCTTCCTTCTCCTCCTCCACTTCACCAGGCATTTCACTGGGCCTGACTGCAGAAGCACTGCCTGGAAGTGTAGGAGACATCTTACAAAAATGGAGCTGAAGGCCATGGTCTCAGATGAAAAAGGACAGAGCTCAAAATAAGGTGAGTTACCCAAGGTGCCGTGGAGCTGCCACACCAACCTTGGATAACCTAACTCTGGACTCCTTTTTGACATGAAAAGAATGGAACTCCTGTTTTATTTAAGGTAATGTTTAGTTGTTTCTTCTGTTATTTGTGGTATAATGCAAACCTACGTGATACTACTTTTCGTGTGAAAATAAGATAAGTATTTGTCTCTGTCCATGGGAGAAGTAATAAACTCACCAGCATAGAAGGAATTTAAGCAAAGGTTAGATAGACATCACTCAGGGGTGTTTAAAGGTATTCTTGCATTAAGTGGAAAGTTGAACTTGTCAGAAAAGCAGAATGTTTATTAAAGAGAAACCATTTGGGATAAAAGTGGCTTATGGCACCTCAAAGTTAAATTTCAATTACTGTAAAATAAAATTTATTATTTTAGAACTGAAGGAAGCTGCAATTCTATGTGTATAACATATTTCTGTTTCCCACATTTTTTTCAAATCTATGAGGATTAAAAAAAAATTTTAAATCTGCAGGATTTTAGGAAACAGCAGAATTTTCATTCAGTGAATCAAGTTCACTTTAGTTAAAAAGCTGATTTTAAAAATCCTATAATTTATGACAGCCTGGATGAACCTGGAGGACACTATGCTAAGTGAAAAAGCCAAGCACAGAAAGACAAATACTATATGATCTCACTCATATGTGGAATCTTAAATGTGGAACTCATAGAAGCAGAGAGTAGAATGGTAGTTACCAGGGTTTGGGGTGAGGAAAGGAGAATGGGAAGATGTTGGTAAAAGGATACAAAACTTCAGTTAGGAGGAATATGTTCAGCAGGTCTATTGTACAACGTGGTGATTATAGTTAATAACAATGTATTGTATACTTGAAAGTTGCTAAGAATAGATTTTAAATGTTCTCAACACACACACACACAAAGAGATAAGTATGTGAGATAATGGATGTGTTAATTCGCTCGATTTAGTTATTTCACAATGTATACATACAGCAAAACATGTTGTATACTATAAATATATACAATTTTTATTTGTCAGTTAAGAAACTTATAATTTAAAAAGTCAAACAAACTTTATCAAGTATAAAAAAGATTGTTTCATGTGTAGCCTTCTGGGACTCCTAATTAAGCATGGTAGCTACATGCTTATCTTGGTTCCTTATTAAAACCTTATTAAAATTAAAGATATGAAAAATGGATAAGCCCAAGGAAACAAAGAGAATGTAAGAGATAAGAAGAACAGACAAGAACATTTAAGAAATTTACAGAAGATAGAGAATGGATGGGAGAATAGTAGAAAAATTAGTAGGGAAGACAAAGGTAAAAATGAGTGCCTACAACCTACAACCAGCATCAAATTTAGTAGTGAAATATTGTAAGCTTCCTGCCTGTGATTGGAAATAAGACAAGAATGCCTGCTATTGATATCTCCACTTCTACTCAACATTATAGTGAATTTACAATAAAACATAAAATAACACCTTTTACAAAAGCAGCTTAAAACATCAATGTCTAGGGACAAATCTAGTAAAAGATTTTAAAGACTGCCATACAAAAAAACTATATTGTGTCATTAAAATAAAGAATATCTTTTAAAAATGGAAGGATTTACCATGTTCGTGGATTGGAAGAGCTAATATTGTAAGAGATAATATTGTAAAATTGCAGTTCTTCCCGAATTAATTTGTTGGTTCAATGCAATTCTGATCAAAATCCTGGTAGATTATTTTGTGGAAATTGGTAAACTGATTCTAAACTTTATTTGAAAATGCAAAGACTCAACAATAGGGAAGACAACCTGAAGAAGAACAAAGCTTGTAAACTTATTCTTAAACCACAATTATTGTGATGGTTTTGTTGTTCTTGTTGTTGTTTTGAGATGCAGTCTTGCTCTGTCACCTAGGCTGGAGTGCAATGGCATGATCTCGGCTCACTGAAACCTCTGCCTCCTGGGTTCAAGTGATTTTCCTGCCTCAGCTTCCCGAGTAGCTGGGAATATAGGCGTGTGCCAGCATGCCCAGTTAATTTTTGTATTTTTAGTAGAGACAGGGTTTCACCGTGCTGGCTAGGCTGGTCTTGAACTCCTGACTTCAAGTGATCTGCCTGCCTTGGCCTCCCAAAGTGCTGGGATTACAGATGTGAGCTACCATGCCCCGCCTGTGATGGTTTATCTTGTACTAACATCACAATTTACTTGGAATTTAGTTTTTGATATGGTATAAGGTTGCATGTTTCTAGAAGATAACATAAGTACAAAATACACCAGTTGTATAGGAAAATATTGATGTGTTCTTACATTAGAATAAAAAACTTCATTCATCAAAAGACCCATTAAGATAGTCAAATGGTGAGCTGAAAAGTAAGATAAGATATTCACAACACATATAATTAGCAAAGGGGCTTTTATCAAGAATATACAAATAATTCTGTCAAATCCGTAAGAAAAAGACTACAATTGAATGAGAGACTCACTGATATTAAGTAACTTTTTTCAAATATACAACAACATAACAATAATTAAAACCAGAGGCTCTAGAATCCGGTCATCTGAGTTCAAATCCTAGCTCTGCCTTTTACTAGCCTTGTTGTCTGCTCTGAATTTCTTAATGTCTCTCTGTTCCTGTTTCCTAGTAGTGATAGTACCTATATATTATGGTTATTGCAAGGCTGGAGTGAGCTAATATAAGCAAAGCTCTGAGAATAATGCCTAGTCCTTTGTTTTGACTACATACATTTTTATTTTTATTATTAAGAATTAGGAAAACAAATCTTTGCTTGTTTTCATCAAAAACTCATGCTTTTGACCATTACACTATATGGCCTTCAGGAAATTTTTGCTCTTCAGTTCTCAGTTCACTAAAACATTGAATAATTTGCTGTTGAACCTCAACTCTACCAACCTTTATATAAGTTGTATTATAGGATCAGTGCTTTATTATAAATCCACTCACTCATTTTTAAAGAAGCCTTGCAGTAAGATAAAGATAATAATGCCAGCTGGGTGTGGTGGCTCATGCCTGTAATCCCAGGACTTTGGGAGGCTGAGGCAGGTGGATCATGAGGTCAGGAGTTCAACACCAGCCTGGCCAAGATGGTGAAACCACGTCTCTACTAAAAATACAAAAATTAGCCTAGCGTGGTGGCGGGCGCCTGTAATCCCCGCTACCCAGGAGGCTGAGGCAGAGAATTGCTTGAACTCTAGAGGCAGAGGTTGCAGTGAACAGAGATTACGCCACTGCACTCCAGCCTGGGTGACAGAGCGAGACTCTATCTCAAAATAAATAAATAAATTATATATATACACACACACACACACACACACACACACACCACACACACACACACACACACACACATATATAATAATGCTAATAATCTTTATTTACTACTTACTGCATGCCAGACACTGGTCTACACAATTTACATGCCATTTCTCCTTTAACCACCACATCAACTCTTTAAAGTAGGTATGTTATTATCCCCATGTTAAATAAAAGGAAACTGAGGTGCAGAAGATTTAAGAAACTTGACCAAGGTCATAGAGCTGCTAAGGGGTAGAATGTAGGTCAGTACTCAGCTCTGTTGCTCTCAGAATCGGCCATAACTTTTCTGTAGGAGTAGTCAGATAACAGTTCACTGATTTTTTTTTTAAATATAAGAATTTACATAGTGAAGCATAGCACTGTTCTTTAGGACTCTCAGGGACACAGTGTAACTCACAAAAATAATTGAAATTATTTATAATAGTAAACAATTCATATTATGTGTATATAAATTAACCTCAATAACATATTCCATATAGGCAGAAATACACTAAAATAATAACAGCAATTATTTCTGTTTAGTGGGATTAAAGGTAGTTTCATTTTCTTTTGTAAACTTTTTTGTTTTTCAATTTTTCTATAATAATTTTACTAAAAGAATGTTACTGTTACAAGAAAAAAAAATCAGAGAAAAATTGTGTATTGCCACAATTTCCAAATGCGAATTGAAAACTGTACTTTAGGTAGACAGCAACAGTCAGCTGTTTTCAGTCCTGCTGAGTCTTTGTGACCCATCCAGTGGCTCATTGTACCTCAAGGACAAATCAAATTTTCAGGTGAAAATTCTGTTTCTGGATGTTAGGGTCATCTCCATATTAACCTCAGACTCACGTTAGGATTGACTTCGTAGACTGGGTCCTCAATCTTCTGGAATGTGAAGTAGCGAAGCCACTTCTTGTTGTCCTTCCAGGGAACCAAAGGCCAACAGGGAGAGAGCCATGCAAGGAAAGGGGAAAGCACTTTGTTTGGGTGGCAAGCAAGAATGTCATAGAGATAGGTACTTGGAAATCAATGTCATCGTTCAGTCTGCAGGCAAGAGACTTCCTCCATGAATTTGAGATTTATGAATGATGACTAGAGACACTGGGGAGTAGGGATGGGAAATCAGTTCCTTACAAGAAGGTGAGCTCTAGAGAAATGTCCTGAGATGGAAGAGGGATGCTGGGCACTTGGTTTCTGAGGTAAGCAGAGGAGTTTGAATGTACTCAAGGGAAGCACAATTATCCCTGGTGCTCCATAAGGACCTGGAAGTATTTCTAAGGTCCTATCCCAAAGAAATTAATTCTAAGTCAGAGCCTGGCAGGGAATGGGGAAAGAAACAATCTTGGCTGCAACATTTCAAACTAACGCAGCCATAACCGGTGTGGATGCCAGTTGAAGGTGGAATAAAGAAGAAAGTTGCAATAAGATCATGATGTGAGCTGTGGTTATGGACAGAGCAGGGAATCTTGGTTCCCTGAGATTTTTCCCTTCCCCTGCCAGTGTGATTTGGAAGAGGCTGGCAGTGAGATGATCTTGCAAAAAAACCCCAAAACTAACAAACAAAAAATCCCAAACTGAGGTTATATCCATGCATACACCAGCTCAACCTTCTCCATACTAGGACCTGATACTCCCACCATCCAAAGCAAAGCTCGCCATTCTTCCTTCACTCCTTCCTCTCTAGGCTCTGGTTGTTTTTGAGACTTGGCTTATCCTTCTCAGAGTCTTAGGCTTCTCATTCTTAGAGTCTGTCTAGATGTTTTAACCACATTTTTTATTTCTCTGGAAGAACCCTGGCTTCGAAAAAGTACAGGGAGAGAGGTGGGAGAGAGTTGAAAAATGTGACAGGAAAACAGTGAGAAATTGACAAAAGCCAGGACTTGGTGAGAGACAGGTGAGCCTAAATGACCTAGAGGTTTCTATGCGAGAAGCTGGACCCTTGTACCAGGACTCTGGATCAAGTACCAGGGCCCATGGTAGCTCCCTCTTGTCATAAATGGCTTTGTTCTCAGCACATTCTGACCTTAGTCAGGAGCATACAGAGTTCATCCATAGTTACAAGAAAGGAGAGCCAGTCTATGGGCACAAATACCAGCAGATGACCACAGGGATTTTAGCTTTCTGTAGAGAAAAGCTCAGCACCAGATGGATGAATTCATTCTATGAAAAACTGAAAATGTCTCAGTATTTATAGGTGGTAATATTTTAGGAGGTAAATGGCAAAACTAAAATTTATACAGCTTGAGGACATTCATTTCCAAAAGGCATAATATAAAGGACACAAGTTGCCTGGTATGGGGTCTCAGTGTCCTGCCACGTCCTATTTGCATTGATTGAGCAAACTCTTCACAAAGCATCTCGTAAGATCTGCTTCAACTAAAACTAACTGAGAAACAATGGTCTTTTTGATAATTGTGCAAAATGGGAGGGACATGGATGCTATAAGAATGAGCTTCCTCAGTAATTGGCCACAAGATATTAAATTTATGATTCAATAATTACAATAGCCATATCGATGAGCCTGGTTTCTTCTCTGTGTCAATAATGTGTTCCCCATCCTCTTTCAGCCATCTGCTCCTGTGGCCCAACCTTAGACTTTGTTATAACCATTAACTACGCCATCTCCACAATCTGGAGTAGAAGTGAACTCATTGGTCACCTTCCAGCACACTCTTCCTGCAAGCCTAGTAATCTCATAGCTTATCACATCTCTTGGTCTTATTGCCTTTTTACTGTCCCTTATCACTTCACGTTTTCACACCCCCCATTATCCAGTTTAGAGTCCATGACCCAGAATTACAAGCACTCTCATCTCCTTTGCCTCTGTCTTCAACCGGCCTAGAAAAACTTCAACTTTGGCTAGTCACTTCTCCACCTATTCACTCCTACAACCCACAGCTGACTGTGGCTGAAGAACAACACCCAACCATGCTGGTTGGCCTCACTCTAAATTCATAACTGACAGCTTCATGTGGGTCCCGAGAGCTGCGTGGAAATCCTGATACATTTCGCTAGTCAATTCACTATCTGGCTCTCCTAGACACCTGTTATCACTTTCCTCAAGCCTCCCACACCTCCTTCTCTACAATCTCAGGTGAAGACATTATTTAACTTTCTTCTGCTCTCACTCCCAAATCTACCACCTACTCACCTCCATCTGGCCTCCCTCCTGTTGTTGGGGATGAACCTTAAATGTTCCTATCTCAGGTCAACCCTTCCACTTGTCCATAGGTTCTGTCTGCTGTCACTTAATCAGGAGTAAATATCTAGCCATTCTCCCCCCTGTACATCTCTCTATAGGATCATTCCCTTCAGCATACAAATATATTACTTTCCCTATCTTCCAATAAACAGATCTTTAACTCCACACTTCTGTCTAGCAATCACTTCATTACTTTGTCATCCATTTCAGCAAAACTCCGTGAAAAAATGTGCTATACATTTGGCCTTCCATACCCCAGGGTTCTGCATTTGCTGATTCAACCGAGAACCAAAAATATTTGAAAAGAAAAGAAAACAAAACAAAAAACAAAAACCAGGTTGGGCACAGTGGCTCACACCTGTAATCCCAACATTTTGGGAGGCCAAGGTGGGAGGATCACTTGAGCGCAGGAGTTTGAGGCTGCAGTAAGCTATGATTTTACCACTGCATTCCAGCCTGGATGACAGAGCAAGAACCTGAGTCTAAAAATTTTTTAATACAACAATAAAAAACAGAATGAATAAAAAAAATAGTATAACAAGTATTTACTAGCATTCACATTGTATGAGGTATTACAAATAATCTAGAGATTATTTAAAGTGTATCAGTGATATATGTAGGTTGTTTGTAGATACAACACCATTTTACATCAGGGCCTTGAGTATCCACAGATTTGGCATCTGAAGAGGGTCCTAGAACCAATCCTCCATGGATACTGAGGGATGTCTCTGCTTCTCTCCAATCTCTCTCCTCCTACAATTTCTATACAAAGTCACTCTGATTAGGCTTTTGTTCTTAATACTCCACCTTTACTACTTTTGTGATGGTCTCTAATAATCTCCAAATAGCCAGATTCAAAAGTCTTCATCTTCCTGACCCATCAACAGAGGCGAAGGAGTTGATAGTACTTATAATTCTGGATCACAGACTCTAAGCTGGACAGTGGGAAATGTGAAGACATGAGGTAGGCAAAGGACAATGAAAAGGCAGTGAGACCAGCAGATCTGATGAGTCGCAGGATCTTAAAACACATCATCACTCTGTTTTTCAAACACACTCTCTTCTTATCTTCCAGGAAACCACAATCTCTCGTTTTCTTTCTTCCTCACTATAGAGATGGATTTATCTTGAAGCCAAAGAAGCTTAAGTGTCAGGGCCCCTCACTGTTATGGGCCCTTTCTAAGGCCCATCTAGGAATATGTTTACATGCTCATATCTTTTTGGAGTATTTGCAATGTAAGATATTTTAGCATAATCGGTCACACTTCCCCTCATATGCAGATGATCTGGAAGCTCCACTCTGACCCTTCTGATCTCTCATTACTGTTTTGTGACCCACCTGCTCCAGACATACACAGGGCTGCTAATGCTGGACAGTGCCCACCTCTGCAGAAATTCTTGAGCAATCACTGAAAAATACAGGCATGCTAAAATCTGGATCCCTTGCCTTGAGTCAGTGCAGTTCTGAAGTATAACCTACATGGCCAAGTTTCCCTGTGGGTTGGAAAGAAACTGCCCTCTGGGATTTTGCCTGAGATCATGCTCTTGCTGGGTTTCCTCTCCTGCCTGTTCTGCTTCCTGCACCACCTTCCTGGTCTCCCGAGGTGCTACGTGGTCACCTCCACAGTGATCCTTGTCTCTGGGTCTATTTTGGGGATGTCAACGTAAGGCCACATTGATCATCAACATCCTCTAACATCAAACAGAGATACAGCCAGACAGTAAGTGCACCTGACCTTGCCAAAAATGTCAAACCAGAATCTTATCAAGCTTCTAAATGCAATGACCAATTTAGAGGAAATTCAGCAGGCAGAGAACACAAAAAACACATGACGCACAGAGATTTGATTAGAAAAATACAGACTGTGGGAAACTACAGAGAAAACAAGCTGATTCCTTAAACAAATTAATTACAAAAAAGCAATGAGAAATCTATGGATTTTTAAAAAACTGGAGACATATCAATTAATCACAACTTTAAATTCTGATTCAAACAAACCATAAAAATAAATGTATGGCATCTCATGAGATCATTAGAGATTTGGATACAATATCTGAGAATATTAGGACATTATTATTCATGTTTGCTGAAGTATGTTTAGGGCATTGTTACTATTTTAAAATAATTCCATTTTAGAAATACATATGGAAATATTGATAGACAAAATACGGTAATATCTAGAAATTGCTGTAAAGCTGCAGAGGAAAGGAGAAAGTGGATGGAGTACAGTGGAAACAAGACTGGCCATGAATCCATCATTGTTGAAACTGGTGCAGGGGTTCCTGGGAATTTACTATACTATTCTGTCTACTTTTGTATAATTTGAAAGTTTCCATATTAGAAATTTAATAACTTGCCCTTGTATGAGATGGTATTGGAATATTGGAATGATTGTAAGTATTTTGGAGACTAAGTTAAATTGAGTTGGAGATATGTTTAGTTTGGGTTTAGTGGGATGTATTTATGTGGTTTGTAGTTTCTCCTGTGGGTGGCTGAGATTTTTCTATCCCTCTGGAGTAGGAGTGCTTAGACGAATTTTCCTACTGCCCAGGGTACTGGCTTAACTGGAATTGAGGCAAAGGTGGTAGGGCAGAAATGAAAACCTATTATCAATGTGGCATGTAGTATGCAGCACTGGAAGTGTGTGAGAGTGAAAGGGAAACAAGGTTTGAAAAGTAGTTGTAGACAATTCTTCTCAGCATCAGATATGTAAAATTATAAGCTCTTTTTGTAAAATTCAATTATTTGATGCTTCATCCGAATGGAAGTTATCTCTTATCAGGAGTACAAAGGAATACAACTAAATATGTACTATCTCCCTCTGTCTATTTTAAAAATTGTGGTGAAACACACAGAACATAAAATTTACCATCTTAACCATTTTTAGGTGTATAGTTCGGTGGTATTAAATATATTCAGGGGCCAGGTGCAGTGGCTCATGCCTATAATCCCAGCACTTTGGGAGGCTGAGGTGGCAGAATCACTTGAGTCCAGGAGTTCAAGACCAGCCTGGGGCACATAGTGAGACCCTCGTCTCTACAAAAAGAATTTTAAAAATCTTTTAAAAAAGAATTAAAGGATGGGCGTGGCGGCTCACGCCTGTAATCCCAGCACTTTGAGAGGCTGAGGTGGGCAGATCGCCTGAGGTCAGGAGTTTGAGACCATCCTGGCCAATGTGGTGAAACCCTGTCTCTACTAAAAATGCAAAAAATTAGCTGGGCATGTTGGTGGGTAACCCTAGCTTCTTGGGAGGCTGAGGTAGAAGAATTGCTTGAACCCAGGAGATGGAGGTTGAGCCGAGATGGTGCCACTGCACTCCATCCTGGGCGACAGAGCGAGACTCCGTCTCAAAAAAATAAATAAATAAAATAAAGAATTAAAAATAAATGAGTAAATTCATAAGGTTGTGCAACCATCACCACCATAACTCCTTTATCTTAACTCCGTAACTCTTTCATCTTGTAAAATGGAAACTCCGTACCCATTAAACAATAACTCCCCATTCTACCCTTCCCCAAACCCCTGGCAATCACTGTTCTACTTTTTGTCTCTATGATTTTGATGACTCTAAGTACCTCATATAAGTGGAATCATTCAGTATTTGTCTTTCTGGGACTGGCTTATTTCACTTAGCATAATGTCCCCAAGTTTCATCCACATAGCATATGTCAGAATGTCCTTTCTGTTAAAGGCTGAATAATATTCCATTGTATGCATACATCACATTTTGCTTATCTTTCTTCCACATTTTAGCTGTTATAAAGAACATGGGTGTGCAAATATCTCCTTGAGATCCTGCTTTCAGTTCCTTGGGGTATATACCCTGAAGTAGAATTGCTGGATCATATGGTAATTCTATTTTTAATTTTTTGAGGAACTGCCGTACTGTTTTTCATATTGGCTATTCCATTTTACATTTTCATCAACAATGCACAAGAGTTTCAATTTCTTACATCCTTGCCAAAACTTGTTATTTTCTGATTTTTTAAAAAAATACTAGCCACCCCAATGGGGGTGAATGCTATCTCATTGTGGTTTTGATTTGCATTTCCCTAATGATTAGTAATGGTAAGCATCTTCTTATATGCATACTGGTTATTTGTATATCTTCTTTGGAGACATGTCTTGATATGGTTATGGTTTGGCTGTGTCCCCATCCAAATCTCAATCTGAATTGTTTCTCCCAGAATTCCCCCTTGTTGTGGGAGGGACCCGGGGGAAGTAATTGAATCATACGGGCTGGTCTTTCCTGTGCTATTCTCATGATAGTGAATAAGTGTCATGAGATCTAATGGGTTTATTAGGGATTTCCGCTTTTGTGTCTTCCTCATTTTCTCTTGCTGCCACCATGTAAGAAGTGCCTTTTGCCTCCCAGCCCAGATATGTGGAACTGTAATTCCAATTAAACCTCTTTTTCTTCCCAGTTTTGGGTATGTCTTTATCAGCAGTGTGAAAATGAACTAATACATTAGATTGGTACCAGTAGAGTGGGGAGTTACTGAAAAGAGACCTGAAAATGTGGAAGCAACTTTGGAACTGGGTAACAGGCAGTGGTTGAAACAGTTTGGAGGGTTCAAAAGAAGTCAGGAAGATGTGGAAAAGTGTGGAACCTCCTAGAGACTTGTTGAATGGCTTTGATCAAAATGCTGATAGTGATATGTACAATAAAATCCAGCTGAAGTGGTCTCAGATGGAGATGAGGAACTTTTTGGAAACTGGAGCAAAGGTGACTCTTGTTATGCTTTAGCAAAGAGACTGGCGGCATTTTGCCTCTGCCCTAGAAATGTGTGGAACTTTGAACTTGAGAGAGATGATTTAGGGTATCTGATGGAAGAAATTTATAAGCAGCAAAGCATTCAAGAGGTGACTTGGGTGCTGTTAAAGGCATTCTGTTTTATAAGGGAAGAAGAGCATAAAAGTTTGGGAAATTTGCATCCTGACTATGCGATATAAAAGAAAAACCCATTTTCTGGGGGAGAAACTCAAGCCAGCTGCAAAAATTTGCATAAGTAGCAAGGAGCCTAATGTTAATCCCTAAGACCATGGGGAAAATGTCTCCACACCATGTCAGAGAACTTCATGGCAGCCCCTCCCATCACAGGACTGGAGGCCCAGGAGGAAAAAGTGGTTTTGTGGGCCAGGCCCCGGGTTCCTGTGCTGTGTGCAGCCTAGGGTGCCCTGTTTCCCAGCCGCTCTAGCCATGGCTGAAAGGGGCCAATTTACAGCTCAGCCTGTGTGGCTTCAGAGGGTGGAAGCCCCAAGCCTTGGCAGTTTCCATGTGGTGTTGAGCCTGCAGGTGCACAGAAGTCAGGAAGTGAGGTTTGGGAACCTCTGTCTAGATTTCAGATGTATGGAAATGCCTGGATGCCCAGGCAAAAGTTTGCTGCAAGAGTGGAGGCCTCATGGAGCACCTCTGCTAGGGTAGTGTGGAAGGGAAATGTGGGGTCAAAGCCCCCACAGAGAGTCCCCTACCGGGACTACATCTTTGCGGATGTGACTAACGATATTCAGATGAGGGGATGATCCTGGATCATCATGGCTTTGAAATGTGAGGACATGAGATTTGGGGGGCTGGGGTGGAATGATGTGATTTGGCTATGTCCCCACCCAAATCTCAATTTGAATTGTATCTCCCAGAATTCCCCCATGTTGTGGTAAGGACCCAGGAGGAGGTAATTGAATCATGGGGGCCAGTCTTTCCCACACTGTTCTCATGATAGTGAATAAGTCTCACAAGACCTGATGGGTTTATCAGGGCTTCTGCTTTTGCTTCTTCCTTGTTTTCTTTTGCCATCACCATGTAAGAAGTGCCTTTTGCCTCCTGTCATGATTCTGAAGCCTCCCCAGCCATGTGGAACTGTGAGTCCAATTAAACCTCTTTTTTTTCTTCCCAGTTTTGGGTATGTATTTATCAACAGTGTGAAAATGGACTAATACATGTCTGTTTAAGTCCTTTGCTTATTTTTGAATCAGGTTGTTTTAATTAAGGATTGTTTAAACTCTATCAGGACCATAGACACCAAGGAAGTTTGTGTGTAAAGACACTGATTTTATGCATTTTATGCATACAAGCTAAGAATAATTTAAAAACTGTTCTCAATCATGCCAGAAGGAGAAGTGATTATTTTTCTACTTTCCCTATAGAAAGTAACAGTAAAAAACAACTTAATATAAAGAGATATTTTAAAAGTATGCAGCTCAAAATGTAAAGATAGAAATGTAGAAGTGTATCAGGCAGGTAAATAATTAAAAATATTGTGGAATTTATAAATGTTACCTTAAATAACTATTTTCAAAGTAGGGAGGAGTTTTGCAGATGTGATTAAAATAAGGATCTTGACATGAGGAGATTGTCCTGGATTATCCAGGTGGGACCTAAAGGACCTTCACATTATCTGTTGTATATGTCAGCTTTTAAAAACTGCAATTTGATATGATTTTTCCCATTCTAAATGTATATTCATATTGGTAATTAATTTTAATTTTATATACTTTTTCTTTAAGATGGATGCCAAAATTGTATAAGCTTCAGGTTCTTCTGCCCGCTGATCATTCCTGCTTAGTTTCCTTCATCGATTCTTCCTTTTCTCTCTCATTTCCAAACTTTGGGGTATCCCAGGATTCAGTTCTTGGACTTGTCACCATCTAGATTCGCTCCATAGGTACAGGTAGTCAGGGTTTAATCAGGGAAGCAGAATCATGATGAGTATTACTGAATGGGACTTGTTATTGGAGTAAGAACTCATACAATTGTGGAAGAAGCTGGGGAAGGAAGAGTCTGAAAGGGAGTTGAAGAGATGAGAGAAAAGCCACTACCAGCCCTCCTGAAGCACTGGGGTGGGTGGACAAGTTTGTGCTTCCAAAGGCACATCTGGCTGCAAAAGTGGGACTGGGAAGGAGAGACATAGACATCCAGGGAAGGCTGTTGCCACCAAGCTGGCTGGTGGGCCTGGGGCTGCTGTTGTCACAGGAGGAGCTGGATGCAGTGTGGGGAAAACTGAGAGGCTGGAGTCTCCCTGCCCCTCTCTGTCTGTCTCCCTCAGTATCTAATCAGACACCCTTCAAAGAATAATGGCAGCTGTTTCACTTCTACCTTCCAGTCTCATGCACAGTTCTTTCTTGGTCAATGCTAATCTATAACCATACAAGGAAAGAAATTCTGGACATGTAATTACAGTTTAGCCAAGTTAACACAATTTCAAACTGCCACACTGTGTAGCCTCACTTTGTCTCATGGCTTTACATTCTACCTGTATACCAATGATTCACAACTATATAGGCCCTCTCTGACCTTCTCTGAAATCCAGACTTAAGTCTGACTCCCTACTAAAGCACGATTTGTATATTTTATAGGGTTTTCACATTTAACATATCCAAAACTGAGTTCATCTTCTTATGTGAACCTATTTTTCCAGAATCTTCCTCTGAGAAATAGTGCAAAGACCAAAAGCTTTGGGGTCACCTTACTTCTTTCTCTCCCACTCAAAAAGTAATCTATCAGAAAATCCTACAGGTTATTCCTTTAAAAAATTCATTTTCTGATCCCTTCTATAATAAGCTGAAAAAATGCTCTCCAAAAGACATTCATATCCTAATCTCTGGAATCTGTAAATATTATTTTATATAGCTATTTAAAAGGGAGGGGGGAATGTCTTTGCAGATATGATTAAGGATATTGAGATGAGGGGATGATCCTGGATTATCCAGGTGAGACCTAAATACAATGACATGTATCCTTATAAAAGGGAGGTGGAGGGAGACTTGATAGATACAGTGGAGAAGGGGAGGATGGAGCAGAGAGAAAGAGGCAAGAGAGAGAAAAGAGATGAGAAGATGCTGGCCTTGAAGACTGGAGTGATGCAACCACAAGCCAACATCCACCAGAGGCTGCAAGAGCCAAAGAACAGATTCCCCCCTAAGCTTCTGAAGGGCATGCACCTTGCTGACACCTAAATATTGGCTCAACAATACTGATTTGGGACTTCTGCCCTCCAGAACTGTAAGAGAATAAATGTCTGTTGCTTTATATCACCAAGTTTGCAGTACTTTGTTATAAGAAATGAATATACCTTATTACCATTTTCTCTTGATAACCCTTTTTCAGAGCACCCTCATCTCTTGTGTGGAGTATCGCCTAGCCTCCAGTCTAATGGGTCTCTCTGTGTTTGTCCTTGTCCCACCCCCTACAGTCTAGTTCAACACAGCAATCAGAGTGAACATTTGAAAATAGAAGTCAGATCATGTCACTCCTTATTCAAAAACCATTCGTTATCTCCTGTCTCATGTAGAGTAAAATCTCAATTTCTCAGATAGTAATAGTCTACACAGGCCTATGGGATTGGCTTGCTTCTGACCATCTCACTTTATCTCTGATGCTTCACGTTAGCAGCATCAGCTTCCTTGGTGCTCCTCAAGTGTACTACATGTGTTCCTGCCTCAGAACTTTGGCACTCACGTCTTCATCTGTGTAGAGTGCTCTCCCTGTCTGATATGGTTTAGATGTTTGTCCCCTCCAAGTCTCATGTTGAAATGTGATGCCCAATGTTGGAGGTGGGGTCTGGTCGGCGGTCACGGGGGAGAATCCCTCGTGAGTGGCTTAGCACCATTCCCTTGGTGATGAGTGAATTCTTGCTCAGTTAGTTCATGCAAGATCTGATTGTTTAAAAGAGTCTGGGACCTCCCCCTTCTCTCTCTTGCTCCTGCTCTAGCCACATGATGTTCTTGGTTCCACTTTGTCTTCCACCATGATTGTAAGCTTTCTGAAGCTCTCACTAGAAGCCTAGCAGATGTTGATGCCATGCTTGTACAGCCTGCAAAATCATGAGCCAATTACACCTCTTTTCTTTTTAAATTATCTGGTCTCTGATATTCCTTTATAGTAACACAAGGATGCACGAATACAGAAAATTGGTACTGAGGTGTGGGACATTGATATAAAGATACCTGAAAATGTGGTAGTGGCTTTGGAGCTGGGTATCAGGCAGAGGGTGGAAGAGTTTGAGGGGCTCAAAAGAAGACAGGAAGACAAAGGAAAGTTTGGAACTTCTTAGAGGCTGATTAGGTGGTTGTGACCAAAATGCGGATAGAGATATGGACAGTGAAGTCCACAGTGATGAAATCTCAGATGGAAATGAGGAAGTTACTGGGAACTGGAGCAAAGGTCACCCATTTTATGTTTTAGCAAAGAACTTAGCTGCATTGTGTCCATGTCCTAGGGCTCTGGAAGTCTGAACTTAACAGTGATGACTTAGGGTATCTGGTGGAAGAAATTTCTAAATAGTAAAGTATTCAAGATGTGGCCTGGCTCTTTCCAATAACCAGGATCAGATATAGGAACAAAAGAATGATTTAAAGTTGGAACCTATATTTAAAAGGGAAGCAGAGTGTAAAACTTTGGAAAAGTCACAACCTGGCCATGTGATAGAGGAAAAAAGAGCATTTTCAGGAGAGGAATTCAAGTGGGCTGTGGAGCAACCACTTGCTAGATTAGTATGACTAAAAGGAAGTGAAGTGCTAATATGCAAGACAATGGAAAAAATCCTAGGAGGCATTTCAGAGATTTCTGAGGCAGCCCCTTCCATCATGGGCCCAGAGGCCTACAATAAAAGAGTGGTTTCAGGGGTCAGGTCCAGGGCTCTGCTTCCCTATGCAGCCTCGGGACACTGCTTCCTGCATTCCAGCTGCTCCAGCTCCAGCTGCAGCTGCAGCTCAAAGGAGTCCAGGTAAAGCCTGAGCCACAGCTCTTGAGGGTGCAAGCCACAAGCCTTGGCAGTTTCCACATGGTGTTAAGTGTGAAGGAGGCTTGGAGGATTCCAACGGGATTTCAGAGGGTGTGTGGAAAAGCCTGGGTGCCCAGGCAGAAGCCTGTTGCAGAGGTGGAGCCCCCACCAAAGAAACTCTACTAGGGTGGTGCAAAGGAGAAACGTGGGATTGGAGACTTCATGCAGAGTGCCTACCAAGGGACGGCCTAGTGAAGTGGTGGGAAGGAGGCCACCACCCTCCAGACCTGAGAATGGTTGATTCACTGGCAGCTTGCATCCTCTGTCTGGAAAAGCCACAAGCACTCAACCCCAACCCATGAGAACGGCCACATGGGCTGCACCCTGCAAAGCCACAGAGACAGAGCTGCCCAAGGCTTTGGGAGCCCACCTCTTTCACAATTGTGCCCAGGATGTGGGATATAGAGTCAAAGATTATTTTAGAATTTTAAGATTAAATGACTGCCCAACTGGGTTTCAGACTTCTCTGGGGCCTATTGCCCCTTTCTTTTGGCTGATTTCTCCCTTTTGGGATGGGACTGTATCCTCAATGCCTATGCCACCATTTTATCTTGAAAGTAAATAATTTGCTTTTGATATCACAGCCTCATAGGTGGAAGGAACCCATCTCTAGATAAGACTTTGGACTTTGGGACTTTTGAGTTAAGGCTGGAACAAGTTAACACTCTGGGGGACTATTGCAAAAGCACAATTGTATTTTGAAATGTGAGAAGGACATGAAATTGGGAGGGCCAAGGATGGAATGATATGATTTGGATGTATGTCCCTCCAAATCTCTTATTGAAATGTGATTCCCAATGTTGAAGGTGGGTCCTAGTGGGAGGTGATTGGATCATGGGGGCAGATCCCTCATGAACAATGTATTAGTCCATTTTCATGCTGCTGATATGAACAATGTATTAGTCCATTTTCATGCTGCTGATAAAGGCATACATGAGACTGGGCAATTTACAATAGAAAGTGGTTTAATGGGCTTACATTTCCACATGCCTGGAGAGGCCTCACAATCTCGGTGGAAGGCAAGGAGGAGCAAGTCACGTTTTACATGGATGGCAGTAGGCAAAGAGAGGAGCTTGTGCAGTGGTACTCCTCTTTTTAAAACCATCAGATCTTGTGAGACTTATTCACTATCATGAGAACAGCATGGGAAAGACCTGCCCCCATGATTCAGTTACCTCCCAGCGAGTCCTTCCCACAATATGTGGGAATTCAAGATGAGATTTGGGTGGGGACACAGCCAAACCATATCAAATGGCTTAGCACCATCTGTTTGGTGATGAGTGAGTTCTCACTGAGTTCACACAAGATCTGGTTGTTTAAGAGTCTGAAAGCTCTGCCTTCTCTCTCTTGCTCCTGCTCTTGCCATGTGATATGCCTGCTCCTGCTTCATCTTCTGCCATGACTGTAAGCTTCCTGAGGCCTGAACTAGAAGCTGACCAGATGTTGGTGCCATGCTTGTATAGCCTGCAAAACCATGAACCAATTAAACCCCTTTTCTTTATAAATTACCTAGTCTCAGGTATTCCTTTATAATAATGCAGAAATGGCCTAACACATTGTCCCTTCCATGGCCATGTGGTTTACCTCTTTACCTGATAGATAAGACCTTTTTCTGACCATCCTTTTCAAAATAACAACTCCCCAACCTCACCCCCCTGCATTTCTTAGTCTTTTTCCCTTCTTTTTCCTTTATAGTACATCTATATCTATATCTATATCTATATCTATATCTGTATCTATATCTATATCTATATCTACTCTTGCTTGGTTGTTTGTCCTCTCCCTTTAGAATATAAGCTCTGTGAGGGCAGGGATATTTCTCTGTTTTTTTCATTTTTGAATCCTATGCCTAGAAAGGGCTATGACACATAATGGATGCTGAATAATATTTGTTGGATGAATAAATTATCCAAGAATGTCAGGCTAGTTTTATATTACAAACATTTTGCTCCATTAAAAGGTCATGTGTTGAGTTGTAATAGGCAGCAGAAAATATCAGCCAACTCATTCCATGATTTTATTAATATTCCTTGGAGACAGGATGCTTGCACTTTTCAAAACATCGCTCTGGTCAGCAACTGAACCTTATGCTGCTATTCAGTTGTAAGGTATATAATGGGACTGTCATGCATTCCAGAAATGGAGATAAGATCATGTTTTTCCTAGCCCTCTGCTTTAAGCTAGAAGGAAAGGATCAAGTGGGAATTTGATATTCCTTTAAAGGGTTTTGCAGTCTAACAGTCTTTGATCCCATCTGTGGGTTGAATAAACAACATACCATTTCATTCATCCCTCTCAGCTCTGAGGTCCCTCTCTTCTAATTCTTCCTCTCCCTAGTCACTTCCTGTCACAGCAATGGTTTCAAAATTAAACTCCAATTCTAAAACAAATGAAGCAAAGGCAGGAAGGGGGAAATGAATCACAAGCATATGGGAACAGTTTTGTTTGAAAGCATGATCAGCATTCTTTGCAAACAAGCTGTGGCCGTATGTGGCGGGGTGGGTATAGAAGGAGTTTTTAAAATATGAGTGATAAACTGTGATAAAACAGAAAACAGTTATAAAGAGAAAGCTCACTAATGATTGGTTTGATGGTGAGATAAAGTCTTTCTCTAAGGAGACAGGTATTTTTGCATCTTTTTTTTTTTAATTAAATGACTCCTAATAGATAGCCTGAGGTGAATGAAACATCTTGCCTGAATTAGGAAAAGAATCTGTGGACAATTTGTTGGGACTTGTTTCTTGGCTAAAGCCTGGGTCACTTGAATTCAAATGTATTGATATATCAACAGAAAGTTAATTGTTGAGCCAGATTTATTGCATCTGGGTTCTCATCCCTACAGGAAGAGAGGAAGAGATGTAAGAGATGTGTGTGTGTGCGTTTCATTCATTGATTGATTAATTCAATAAATATTTATTTAGTTCTGAACAAATGTCAGGTACAATGCCAAACTCTGAGTGTTAAATGGTGAGCAAAAATCAGGGGTGTTAGGTGGTAAGCAAAATTGTGATGATTGCTGCCTTCATGGAGCATAAACGAATGAAAAATAGAAACTGTAGTTTCTGCAACCAAAGAGAGCACTAGGTGATTCTATGAGAGACTGTGATGGGACATGGGACACCCGACCTAGTCTGGGGACTCAATAAAGGCTTCCCTAAGGCAATGCTTCACCTGCAGGTGGGACATGAGTCATTTAAATGGTAGGAGGGGTTGCATAGTTGGTGTTCAGGGCAGATGGGCTATTTGTGCAGTGACTCAGGGGCAGGTGGGCTTTCAGGTTCAGGAACCGAAAGAAGGACAATGGAAGGCAATGCATCTGGAGCACAGAGCGTGACGGCTGGTGTCAAGAGATGGGGAAAAAAGAATAGAAAGAGCTGTGTTTTATTCATGAGGAGAAACCCTCAGAAAGTGGGGCAGGGCACCTGATCAAGAGCATGCTTTCTCCTATACCCTCTCCATTCTGAGTCACAGAGAACATGCTGTAAGGAGGTAGAAGTGATAAAAACTGGTGACATTAAATCAGTCTTTCATCTGGCAAATGTGAAGAGTGCCTAATATGTGGCAGGCATTGTTCTAGGTCCTAGGATGTAAGAGATGAACCAGAAATGTCCTGATTTCCCCTCATAAGTCTAACAGTCTAGGTAGGATATGACACATCATAATCATCGTCATATGAATAAACAATACATTGCAATTGACACAATGCTACAAAAGAACAGTGTAGGATGCTCTGAGATCCTAACAGGGGTCCTAACTTTGGGTGGGTTTGGCAGGAGGCTCAAGGATGGTTCCCACTGAAGATTAGGTTGACTAAGAGTTATTGGTATAATTATTAGTTACTGGGAACTTCCATTATCTCTCCTATTTCTACTCCCAATCTTTATTTCATTAGGTGACCTTGACCTTCATGCTTTCTCCTTCTTATTAAATAAAAACTATTCGAAGCCACTGTTTTGGACTAAGCTCCTGCACTAGGTTCCAATAGACCAGACTAAAAATCAAGATGGGGTCACCCATGCTCACCAAACCGACACTGAGTTGTTACCTGGCCTTCCAAGAAATCAGAAGAGAGAGAGAACCCAATTTCCCAAAGAGACCAGTTTCAATCAGCATGAAAATGATGTTTCCTCTGTTTTAATCCTTACAACAGACTGACCCGAAGTAACCTGCTATTAACCAATCAGATTGTTCTGTCTCTCTGTCCCTGCCTTGCAAGGAAATTAACTTTGAAATGACCAATTCATTTTTGTTCTTTGTTTCTCCTTTCTTCATGCCCTTTTCTATATATAAAGCCAACCTCCTCCTTCAGTTCACTGGAACACTTATTTTATTTTATGGAATGAAGTGTTGCCCTATTCTAGGATCACAATAAAGCCAATTGAGATATTTAAGCTAAATTTGTTGTAATTGTGTTTTTTGACACTCTGTATGTAAATGGCAGCAATTAAATAGCAAGGTGACACTGTTTCTGGTAGAGATGCAAAAACCGACATACTCTGAGTCATGTTTGTGAGCTGGATGTGGTGGTAAATGAAATAATAAACTATCAGATCATTGGGGAGCTCTGATTTTGTTCTGTTTATACTATATATTAATCTACCAGGAGGGCAGCAATATTGCTATTTCTAAATTAACACCTTTTTTCTTACTAAACCAATTACTTCTAACATGTTACAGTTCATCACCTCAAACTAGTTTATTTTCCAATCAGTTGAAGACAGAAAATCCATAAGCAGTTTATCAGTGTGTGATGCTGTTTACATTTCAGTGCAGCCACCAATTTGGTTTTTCATCATTCTTGGTACACCCAGCTCAATCTCTTCACAAATTGATATATTTATCTAAAAACAAGCAGCAACTTGTGCTTATGTATGTAGCCTAGAAGCCAGCCAGAGCTGACGTCTGAGGAACTTTGGGTGTGGTAGTTTGTTCCCAAAGATAAAGTCTAATATCAGGAATTGTTCTGATATTAGAACAATTGCCATAGTCCTTTAATTTAATTTAATTGACATAGTCCTTTACCAAAAGCACACAAACTCTACGCCTACAATGGAACTGTAAGTGGTAACCCCAAATGACTATTGTAATGTGGATTTTAATTCCATCATGTTCACTTAATAGTGTATATCTTGGGCAAGTTTCTTAAGTTCTCTGTTTCCCCACCTCCTCTCCCCCAGCTTTCATTTAGTAAAGTTGTAATAATTATATCTACTCTGCCCTTCTCATTTAGTTGTCCAAATTCAATGAGAAAACACTTGTGAATATACTCCGTTAACTCTAAATCAATATTTATGTGGAGGATACCATCATTGCCATACAGGCTAGAATTGCATCATTGACCCCAATTCTTTGCTCCTTCCTGTAACTATGCCCTTTGCCATGTGACTTTGCAAGTCCCCCTCTGAAGAGGCAGGATGTATTTCCCTGCTTCTTGACTTGAGTTTGGTTATGTTACTTGCTTCCGCCAATAGAATGTGGCCAAAGTGACAGTGCACAGCTCTGAGCCTAGCCTCAGTCTTATGAAGACTAGTACGTTTCTGCTTGCTCCTCTACGCTCTGCCAATTACCATGAGAACACGTCCAGGTCAGGTCTCTGTTCCCAGGAAGATGAAAGGCATGTGGAGCAGAGTGACTTCAGCCTAGATGCCTTAGCTTAGCCCCACCTAGACCAGCAGCCTCCCGGCTGACCCGTATATATACGTGGTTGAGTCCAGCCAAGATCAGCAGAGGACCCAGCCAAACCATGTGAAGTAAATAAATGTGAATCATTGTATGGCACTGAGGTTTTGTCGTTGTTGGTTATATAGCACTATTGTAGTAATAGTTAATCACATCATCCATCCAAACCTCCACCCATCTAGCCAATCAAACATCCATTGGTCCACTAAGCCCATGGTGTTTTCCAGGGACAAAAAGAAGAGATTTCAGTTTTGAATTGACTTTTCCTTCTCTCTTTTTGCTCCTGTATGCTCTTCCATGCTTGCCCCAATTTTTATTAAAAATAAATTGTTCAAGAGTTGCAAATAGGGAATATTCTGTATAGCACTTCAAGTTATCTGAATAAAAAGCACAAGAGAAAACTAACAAATTTTTTAAATGTTTACTTCTGATATATAGATGAGGAGTATGTTAGGATTCCATGCTTTCTTTTTTATAGTCTAATTTATAGATGGGACTTGTCTATAAGTGAATGCAAAAGACAGAAACAGATTAAGGGCCTTAATGTCACCAAGTTTTGAAAGTCTTTTGGGGCAGTTCTAAGCTAATAATTCAACATAATACACATATTGAACATATACCACATGTAAGGCATAGTATAAGGTCCTGAGGAAATGGAAATAAATGAGGCTCTCAAAGATGTAGTAGGGGAAATGAAATGCAAACTACTCATCATGTTTCTCATCAATTCTGTAACATATTTTGCACTTTTTTACATTTTAAATTCAAGATGATATGCTGTAGTTTAGTTGGTAGTTAGTGTTTCCTCTTTCTTTGTTGTATATAAAATAACGATACAGATTATAATTGATAGCATCTTAGAACCAACAAAACGGGAAGGCAGATTGCTATGAGAACAGCATATATACCATAATATAGGATCAAAAAGCGAGGAAAGATTACTTCTTGATAATATAGGGGAAGACTTCATGGAAAAAGAAGAATTTATTTGAGATGCCAAAAAACAAAGAATTTTAATTTAAAAATTGAGGCTAGAATAAGGACCACAGTAGGTCCATTGGTTCCTAAACTTTCTATTACCAAGGGGCAATTTTTAAATTATCTATTCCCTCCTCCACCCCATGTTGCTGTTTAAAAGATTTGTTGTTATAAGTAAATTTGCATTTATCAAGAGGTACTTCACTTTTCAATTTGATAGAAAAACCCATGCATTACTGTTAATCAGAGTTTCTAATCAGATGAGATAATCCGTATTTCACACTGAGTTAGCACTTTTGGCCAAAAGTCAAGAAACTTCATATTTTAGTTAGTCTATGAGATTATTATTCTAGGTGACTGTTTAATTCCTATTAGAATTTTTGAAATATTAACAAGAATTAATTCTAGGTGGGAACCACCATTCTACATGAGAAGGGTATCCTAAGAAAATATGTAGACAGGAGACTCACAAGTTGTGATTGTGAATACACTTGCCCAGCGCTTTCAGCAAATGAGGAAAAATGAGGGGGATGGTAGGAAAGTATGAGGGCCAGCTCGTGGAGGGCGTTGAATGTCACACTTAAGAATTTAAACTTTCTACCCTAGAACTTAAAGTATAATAATAATAAAAAAAAAAGAATTTAAACTTTCACTGTAACTGTGACTATAGAATTCATTACTGAATATAGAACTAATAGTATGAATTTGGTAAGCAGGAGAGGAGAAGGAGAACTACCCTGTATAACATAGCCAAAAGTAAAAACTGAATGACTAAATTTCCACCAAAAGAACAACAGATGTGCCACAGCTTGCATGCTTATCTATTGTGAAGTGGCTGCCAACAAACTAAATTTGGGAGGAACCAGTAAGCTTCACCATCAATTCTAGATTTCTACATGAAAGTTCCAGGGAAGATATTGTATTGCATAATAGCAAGAGGTTGAATTCTGAATTCAGACCACCTGGGTTCATGTTCTGGCTTGACTGCATGTTAGCTCTGTGGCTTTAGGAGAGTAACTGATCTTTGACCTTAACTTTTATCTATAAATGGGAAAAATAATATTATCAATATTAGAGGACATTTGTAAGGATGACATGAAATAATTTTTGGAAGTTGTCTTGTACATGGTTAGCAGGATTTAATTACTTAATTCACTTCTTTTAGGTTTGCTTGGAAACCCAAATGTCAAGAGATTTTGTGGTGGCATAGAAAAATAAATTCAGTCTTTTCTCTTAACATCATCTCATAAGATGCCAAACTGACTGGTAATCAAGACGCCAAGGAGAAAACGTACGTTCCAGACACCAGCTTCATCTTGGCAGTGGTCTCAGTTGGACTTGAGAGTAAATAGGAGATGACAGCTGAATCTGGTGTGGAGATTCAGGAAGGTGGTTTTCCTGGAAGATGTTAACCGGAAATTCACCGATTACAAATAATGATCCTTGTTGTAAATACATGAGGGTAGGGGAGAGAGGAAGCATCTTGGAGAATAAAGTTCTGAAATTCCTGGACAGGATTGAAATGAGAATTCAGAAGTACTAGAGCTTAATATTCTGTTAAGGAAATCATGGCTGCCTCATTGCTACTGTTCTGCAAATTTCTTTAGCAATTCCTCTTAAATCAGTCACATTTGAAATTGTCATTGCAGAAAATGTTTTCCCAATGAACATGCTTCAATATATGCTGACTAACAATAGTGAAACCTTATCTTTGGCATGTACTTTTGGACTGTTCAAAGTACTTTCACATTTATAATTGCATTTGCTTTTCAGAATGACCTTTAGAGGTAAGTGGGGTATTATTATTCCCTTGTTTAAAATGAGGAATCTGAAACCACAAATTGCATAAGGAACTTACCTAATGTTCATGGTTAATGAAGGGAAAAGAAAATTTAGATTTTTCTAGTTGCCTCTGTTTTTGGGAGATTATTTTGTTTTCTCATTTTTTATTTTTCTCCCTCAACAGTTTTGTGTCTGCCCACGCTGTTTCTGGGATCACAGGAGACAAATATTTACCTTTTTCTCATCCTGCATATTTTTTGGAGGTTGCTACAGAAAATTGACAACACTCTTTATCCATTTGATCTAAGGCTTGCCGAAGGTTGAGACTTGAACTCTTCTGTCTAAAGGAGTTGAGGTTGGAATGATTGAACCCGTGGTCAGGACCAGATACCTCCTTTCTTCCCCATACCTTAAGTCTGTTCACCTTCTAATTGTTACAGACTAAGATGTCAGTTCAGTCCCTTCCTTTTTCTTCTTCAGGGGCTATTAACTATGATAAAATCCACTGTCCTTCATAACAAACAACACTTTCTTTCTCTGGTTCAGAGCATTTCACATTCCTTCCATATTACTCAGCCTTCTGCAGTCATTTTGAGGCACAGACCTGTATGTGCCTTCTCCCCTCCCCATTTTCCTTCTCGTTTTAAACAGGAAATCACCCCTCAGAAACCCTTGGGTGAAGAAAAACAATGTAATGAATAATATGCAGGACATCTTATGAAAGTGCCAACAACTTTTTGCAAAAGCCTCAGTGTTCTCATTCTTTTACTGTTTTATTTGTGTGTTTTAGCATTTTATTAGTAATTCAAGTTGATGATTGGTCCAATCGTCTCTCTAATGTTTCAAAAAGACTGTTTGGATTATTTCCAGTTTGTAACAAATCATCTAGAAATTTAGTGGCTTAAAACTACAGCCATGTATTTGCTTGTGATTTTGCAGTGTGAGTAGCTCTGAAAGTCATCTTTCTGTAGTCTCCCATGCAGCTGGAGTGGCCTGGGGGCTCGAATGGGACAGGAACATTGAAGATAGCATCTGAACTGGGTTAGATAATGTCTCCCCAAAGTTTATGTTTACGCAGAACCTCAGAATCTGACCTCAGAGGTTTAATTTTCCGAATAAAACTCCTTTTATTTGGAAAGAGGGTCTTTGCAGATGTAATGAGTTAAGATGAGGTCATGCTGGATTAGAGTGTTCATGTGTCTAGCTTCCTAGCAGGGATGGCTGGAGGATCTGGAGCCTGACCTTTCGGACTTCTAGAATCTCTCTTCATGTGGTCTCTCTACCAGGCTACCTGGACCTCTTGATGTAAAGGCTCAAGGTTCCAAAAGAGTGAAACCTGAAGCTTCTAGGCCCCTTATGGGTTCAGCTCAGAGCTATCACTAGGTTACTTCTGCCATGTTCTGTTGGTTAAGGCGAATTACAGGGCCAGCTCCAATCAGGAGGAGGAAATCGAGTCCACCTCCTGATGGAGGAACAAAAGGCATCCACAGGGTCGAGAGGAATTGTTGGTGTTCATCTTTGGAGTCAGCCTCCAACAAGGATCATGGAGACCTGAGTTTGAAAGAGCATTTTACTGCTTTATAGAGCCTCTCAGTGTGAGTCACCATACAGACTTCTTCCAATGACAATCTTCTGGACTTCCAGGTCATGTCTTTGAGTGTCAGCCAGCCCACTCCTCCACGTCAGCCCTCCCAGCTGGCCACGTGGTGGTTCAGAAGGCAGCCCACGCTGAGCTTCCAGCATCTAGGATTTGGCATGGGAGTGGGTACAGTTGCCCATAGGGAAGATACTGTGGCATTCCTTGTGGAAACAATTATTGTTCATGTGAAGTCAGTGCTGACCACAGCATATACCATTCTTCAAACTCAAGTTAGCAGGATGATGGTGCCTTTCTGAGAAAGATAACAAAGGTAACTGTTGATACAATCAAGGCAATGCACATGAACAAGTGAAATGAGGGAAGAAGTAGAAGTAGCTATAATAATACAGATTAGTAGCTGAGACTAGACTCGAGAGATTTAGAGGTCACAGGAACTGAACTTGAGTTGATTTGATTCTAAATTTTTGCTTTTCCCACTATAACCTGCATAGTATTTTTTGAAGCATTGAAATATTTGTGGAAGAACTTGGAAGATGGGTAAAAAAGGAAGATATAACTTAAGGTTGTTGAGGAAATGAAATAATATTGCAGGATAATACAATGGTTTCTCTTGCTCAGGTCATTTAGTTTTCTTTCCTTAAAAATGTTGTACATTAATAATATTTATTGTACATTTCAGAATTGCCAAGGAAGTAAATTTCAAATTTTCTCACTTTAAAAATTTACATATTTGAGGTGATAGGTATATTAACAAGCTTGATTTAATTATTCCACATTGTCTTCATTAATCATAATATCACTTTGTCCTCATTTTGTACATATATACAATTATAAATTATCAATTTATAATAAAAACCAAAACTAAAAATATTTTTACATAACATGTGATGAATATAAAATAATACATATTATATATAAAATTGTGACATATATAGTAATATACATTCCTGTGAACCCACTACCTAAGAGCTAGAATATTAATATCATTGCATCAACCTTCTTGCCTTTTCTATCTCTATCTGGAAGATTTCTATCTGATCTTTTCTAACCACGATTCTGAACTTGGTCTTTGGCATTTTGTTACTTATTTGACATCTAGATCTTCAGATATGAATCAAAAGGGAAAATCTAGCTTGACTCCTAGCTAATGCTAAAGGGATTTTCTGGTTAATTGTTAGCATATTAACGCACCTGCTTTCTGTATATTCTGTAAAAGTATTACACTTGTGTAATGAGCAGCCTCTAGAAGCCACACTGTCTTCTTGAGTGCTGCTGGGTTTGTATGACAATGTCTCATTGTTTGTTTGATTTTTTGAGACAGGGTCTCGCTCTGTTGCCCAGGCTGCAGTACAGTGGCAAATTCACAACTCACTGCAGCCTCGACCTCCTGGGCTCAAGTAATCCTCTTACCTCGGTCTCCCTAGTCACTGTGGACAACAGGCGTGTGCCACCACACCCACAGAACTTTTTTAAAAAAAGTTATTGTAAAGACAGAGTCTAGGTTGCCCAGGCTGGTCTTAAACTCCCAGGCTCAAGCGATCCTCCTGCCTCAGCCTCCCAAAGTGCTAGGATTACAGGTGTGAATCACTGACTGTGCCTGGCCAATGCCTTATAGTTAATCATAGCTAATATGGTGGTTTTCTTCTTATGATCTTATATAGGCACTATGAACCCAAAGGACTTAAAAAACCCTTTCTTTGTCTTCTCCCATTCTTAATTTGCACCTTTTTAACTTTTTTTGCTTGAGTGTCTGGGTCAACTGTACTGGGACCAAAATCTGTGGTTTCTGGAAGTCTGAAGAGACTAAGTCCTTTTGAGCAGAAAATGTGGAAATTGCAGAGTTGTTCCACAACTGTTTCTACTTTGTATAATATGTTTCCAAGGGACATAGCAGAAGTATGGAGAAGCTTTTTCAGGGTTATGTAAAATTTCAAAGGTGAAGATTCCACCTGAGGAATATTTGCGGTTGAATTACTTGAGCAGCATGTAAATCACACAAATTATGTAATGATCACTTTCGTCACAGAAAATACATTTTTCCTGCCTGGAGAATGTTTAATTTCATTTCCCTTTTACCGTAGTAAAATTACACACACATGGATTTTGTTGTTGTTATGCAGAAGATTTCACAATATAGCGTGACAGTCCTTCCACTCCACATCCAGGCCAATTTCCTAGAGACAAACACTTTTAACAGTTCTTATTTTTAGTTCTTCTGGTGGCTCCTTGAATGTGTTTAAATAATATACTACTTCTTAATGCATCAATAGTATTGCTTATTTACTTATCTCTATCCCATTTTGATGTTATTTTAGTTTTTCTAATGGCTACAAGTACACCTTAGGAAACGAATATGACTTTCATTGCTGATTGCTTCTCAACTTTCTGACCTCTGGATATTGACATGCCCAGGGACTCAGTTCTCAGGCCTTTTCTCTTTTAATTCTATACTTACTGCATAGGTGACCTCCTACAGTTCCACAGCTTTAAATATCACCTGTAGATTGATGCCTGCCAAGTTAATATTGCCAGCCTGTCTCTCCCCTCAATTTCAGACTCAATTATCCTATGACCTACCTGCCGTCTCTACTTGGATTTATAATAAACATCTCAAACTTAACATATCCTAACCTGAGATCCTGACATTGCCCCAAACCGGCTCTTCCCTCAGTCTACTTCATCTCAGATCATGGAAACTCCATCCCTACTGTTACCTAGGCCAAAAATCTTGTCATTATCCTTGACTATCTGGAAGCAAGCCCTTTTGGGGCTACCTTTATATCCAGCATTTGACTTCTTGCCATTCCTCACCTCTACCCGTGGGTCCCAGCCACCATCATCTCTCCCTGTGATCACTGCAAGGGCCTCCTAAATAGGTTTTTGCTTCAGTTGCCTTCAGTTATCACTTTGATTACTTTCAATATCTTCTCAATGAGAAGCCAGAATGACCTGCTAACATCTGAGTTATATCAAGTCCTTCCTCTTCCCAGATACTTCTAGTGGTTCATCATCTTTCTCTGAATAATGGCCAAAATCTTTATTATGCCCTACAAGGTCCTACATGACCTGATTTCTTGTTGCCTCTCTGCAGGAGTTTAGATAATTCTACAGTTAGAGGAAGCCCAGGCTGTATAAATACAGTCTCAGTCTGACACCAAATTGCAAATTTGGGAACTTTCCAAAACCACCCCCAGTTTGGGTAATTCACTAGAAGGACTCATGAAACTCACTGCAAACTGATACATTCAGAGTTACAGTTTATTAAAGGAAAGGATACAGATTAAAATCAGCCAAAGGAAGACAGACATAGGGCAGAAATCCTGGAGGGTCCCAAACGCGGAGCTTCCAGTTGTCCTCTCCTTTCCCATTCTCTTTGCTTTACACTCCTTTCCCATTCTCTTTGCTCCTATGGATTTGCTCCCATGTGATTGGGATCTCCAATGTAGTGGGAAGTGGGGTAGAAAGGGTCAGAGTGAGGGATGGTGAGCAAATACCAGTGCTCAGTCCCCCATCTGGAACTAGATGCCCCAACACATTTTTTTTGGAAAATTTATTTTAAATTTAGAATCTGGAACAACAACAACAAAATATTAAGGGAATAAACTAATGTTTATTGAGTGGCTTACAGTGTGCCAGACACTCCCAGTACTTCCCAAATATCAGCTAGCTGAATCCTCTTAGAGTCCCATCAGATGTAAATGCATCATATATGAATACATTGATTTCTAATTTGTAGATGATGAAACTGAGGCTTATAGACAAGTTAAGAAACTCACTAAGGTCACAGTCTAAAATGCTAAAAGTCTAGCAAAGTAACAAGAGGAGGATTTTAGATGCTTGGAACATTTCCTTTGCACCACTCATATCATACATGGATCTTCCACCACTTTCTCACAAGAGTGACTCGGGACAGAAGACAAATAAATATAGGTTTTGGACATTTAAGGCATATGGACTCCTGGAGGCAAGGCCTTGGATTTTGCTTACAGCCTTCTGGATTATTCATCAGCTCATGGGCAAGCAGTAGGTTTGCATCTCTCAGTGTTGCAACCCCAAACAGAGAATATATATATCCTTGCATTTACTGTCTTGAAGAGATATTTATTTTTTGTTTTTTAGGGGTAGAAAAAAGTAAATGATGATAGTACCATTTCACCATTTAAAAGGGAATACAAATTGGTAGGTGTATTAGTTTCATTCTCATGCTGCTATGAAGAAATAATCGAAACTGGGTAATTTATAAAGGAAAGAGGTTTACTTGACTTATAGTTCCGCAAGGCTGGGGAGGTCTCAGGAAACTTACAATCATGTTGGAAAGGGAGGCAAACACGTCCTTCTTCACCCGGCCAGCACTCTCCGGTTGCTGCCACTAATTGGTGGCAGCAAGGAGAAGTGCAGAGTGAAGTCGGGGGAAGGCTCCTTATAAAACCATCAGATCACATGAGAACTCACTCACTATCACAAGAATACCATGGAGGTAACCACCCCCATGATTCAATTATCTCCCATAGGGTGCTTTCCACGACACATTGGGATTATGGGAACTACAATTCAAGATGAGATTTGGGTGGGGACACAACCAAACCGTGTCAGTAGGGTACACCCATATACTTTCAAACCCAGATATTTTCTGAAATAATTGTATTAAATGATTAATTTATGGGTCTCTGAAATAAGCCTGGGGATAACTACTGATATGTGCATGGTTTAGAGTTCACTGGATTAGACTGTTGTTCAAACTGTTGTCATAAAATAGGTTTAAAGTGTTTTAAAATCCCTAAAACTAAGGCCAGGCTCCATCATTCCTAATGATATTTTAAAAGCTCCTGAAGGTCACTGTGATGAACATGGGTGCATGAGGAAATATTTCCTCAAATGCCTGACTCTTTCCATCATGAACAGGAAGAATGGGAAAGTTTTTGCCTAAGACACATCTGGAACTGTAGGAACAAAAACTGGTGGATTTTAGAAAGTCCTTCAGGCAACTGCAGAATTATATTTTGTAGCAAACACATTAAAGTAGCTTCCAATCCATGTGTTATGGGGAAAATGAATTGCCAGTGTGCTGTCTTCAGAAATTCAAATTAAGCCCTTTTGGAAAGGGAAAAGAAGTTACATAAATGCTAAGGTTGACTACTTCCCAGTAAGCTCTATTCCCAAGTAGACAAGTGTATTGGAATTACTTTAGGAAGGCTGGTTGTCAGCTTTTCCTTGTTTTTCTTCTAAGTGAACTCCTCATATAAAAATGTTCCTGATTTAGACCTTGGCAGTCCCCAGTTTACAGACGGATAGAGTTCTGCAAATTGAATTCCAAACTAGTTGTTTGGACATAAGAATATATTTTTCCAATGAAACAGAGTTGTAAATGATGGTTAGAGTCCCAGGCCAGCACACAAAACTCTTCTTAACTCTCAGTGTTCTAAAAAGAATATCATAGACCAGCGTTTTTTAAATGAAAGCAACTACTGATTAGTGGACCACTGCTATAGACTGAATGTTTATGTCCCCCCAAAATTCATATGTTAAAACCTACAAGCCAGTGTGATGGTATTTGGAGGTGGGGCCTTTGGGAGATTATTAGGTCATGAGTGGGGTTAGGGGCTGATATGGTTTGGCTCTGTGTTCCCACCCAAATCTCATCTCGAGTTGTAATCCCCACGTGTTAGGGAGGGACCTGGTGGGTGGTGATTAGATCATGGGGGCGGTTTCTCCCGTGATGTTCTGGTGATAGTGAGGGAGTTCTCACAAGATCTGATGGTTTAAAAGTGTGGCACTTCCTCCTCCCCCACCTCCTGCTGCCATGTAGGATGTATTTTGCTTCCCCTTCACCTTCTACCATGATTGTATGTTTCCTGAGGTCTCCTCAGCTATGCGGAACTGTAAGTCAATTAAACTTCTTTCCTTTATAAATTACCCAGTCTCAGGTATTTCTTTATAGCAGTGTGAAAACAGATGAATACAGGGGCTTATAAAAGAGATCCTAGAGAGCTCCCTCGCCCCTTTCGCCATGTGAGGATGTGACTAGAAGATGCCATCTATGAATCAGGAGCTCCGTCACCCCTTTCGCCATGTGAGGATGTGACTAGAAGATGCCGTCTATGAACCAGGAAGCAGGTCCTTACCAGACACCAAATCTTTCAGCGCCCTGTTCATTGACTCCCAGTCTTCAGAACTTTGAGAAATAAGTTTGTTTCTTACAAAACCAGGATGCCCCTTAGGTTTTCCCTCTTTGAACATTTAGGGTTCAAAAGAGTGAATACTGTTTTAAGGAACTTCTGTTTCAGATATGAGTGTATGTGAGAAATATTGCAATAGGCCAAGACTGTTTCCACCAAGTAAAACGTCCCCTTGCAGGACTCTTCCAGAATCACAGATATAGGTGTCAGGATTACATTTCTGCAGATACTTTGAGTTTCAAGTGATTTGAACAAAATCTTATGAAGCATAATGTGCTTGGTAGCACGTATATGCATGTGCATTGTGTGTGTGTGTGTGTGTGTGTGTGTGTATGTATCCTGAGTGGAAAGCTGAAAGCTGGGTTGACTGGGAAGGAGATAAAAGCTAGCCACAGTGTGTGATGGAGACGGAGAGGTAGTGGCCAGGATTCTGTGGTGAGAGTTAGCAAACTTTTTTACAACCTGTGAGCTAAATTTTTTTTCCTCACTTTTAAAAAGTTGTTAAAAAAAAAAAAGAGGAATATGTGTCCGGGACTGTATATGGACTACAAAGCCTAAAATATTTACTATCTAGCTCTTTAGAGAAAAAGTTTGCAGAACCCCCTTTCTAGGGGAAGAAGGAGCAGGTAATTACTAGGACGCTAAATTAAAGCAGGGATAATTCAGAGTGCATTCTCAACACCAGGCTGTAAGCTAATGATAAATCCTCACCCAGTGAGACTATAGAGGATCAAGAATAAGGGAAATCTTAAAAATGTTCAGTGAGAGAAGACTGAGTACCTGCTATGGTTCGGTTTGTTTGCACCAAAACTCATGTTGGAGTTTGCTCTCCAGTGTGTCAGTGTTGGGAGGTGGGTCCTGGTGGGAAGTGTTTCAGTCATGGGGGCGGATGCTTCATGAATGACTTGGTGCTGTACTTGCAGTAGACAGTGAGTTTTCACTCTGGCAAGACTGGGTTAGTTGTCAGGGAAATGGCTTAGTTCCCTGGAGAGTAAGTTGTTATAAAGCCAGGATGCCCGTGGGGTTTTCTCTCTTCAAACGTGTCTGCTTCCCCCTTTAACCTTCGCCACTTTATGACAGCATGAAATTATAACCAGAAGCCAGAGCCCTTGAACTTCCCAGCCTACATAACTATGAGCTAAATAAACATCTTTTCTTTATAAATTACCTAGTCTCAGGTATTCTTCTAAAGCAACACAAAATGAACTAAGATTGTGTCTAAGAGGAAATGACTCTCAGGCTGACAGCTGACTTCTCATTAGCCACAATAGAACTCAGAAGCAAAGTGTTGAGGAAAAATACTTGCAACTAGAAATTTTATGCCATATCAATTATCTACTAAGAGTAAGGGTCAAATAAAGACATTTTCTGACATAAAAGTTTATAACTTCCTACGTATAATTTCTCAATAAAATAACTATTAAAATAAGTACTCAGCAAGAAGAAATGAGAACTCCCAGGGAAATCAGGGATGAAGGAAATAATGAGGAGAAGGACGGTTCCCAGAGGCTGGGAAGGGTATGGGGCTAGGGGGAGGTGAGGATGGTTAATGGGTACAAGAAAGTACTTAGGAAGAACGAATAAGACCTACGATTTGATAGCACAATGGGATGACTATAGTCAATAACAACTTTTTTTTTTTTTTTTTTTTTTGATACGAGGTCTTGTTCTGTCACCCAGACTGAAGTGCGGTGGCATGATCGTGGCTCACTGCAAGCTCTGCCTCCCAGTTTGAGTGATTCTCCTGCCTCAGCCTCCTGAGTAGTGGAGATTACAGGTGCCCGCCACCATGCCTAGCTAATTTTTGTATTTTCAATAGAGATCGGGTTTCACCATGTTGACCAGGCTGGTCTCGAACTGCTGACCTCAAGTGATTAGCCCACCTTGGCCTCCCAAAGTGTTGAGATTACAGGCATGAGCCACTGTGCCTGGCCAATAATAACTTAATTGTACATTTTTAAATAACTAAAAGAGTATAATTAGATTGTTTGTAACACAAAGGACAAATAACTGCTTGAGGGGGTGGATGCCCCATTCTCCATGATGTGATTATTCTGCATTGCATGCCCGTATCAGCACATCTCATGCACCCCATAAACATATACACCTGCTGTGTACCCCCCCAAAATTTAAACATTTAAGAAAAGGAAATAATGGGGAGTCTGGAAATGGTTAAAATGTATCATCAAATTTAACTCTTGTTTAAAATTAACTTAAAATATTTTTTAAAAAGCAAAATTGTAAAGCTAGTAAACAATTACATAATGAGTAAGGGTATCCAATTACAAAGTGTGCTAAAGTTCTTGTACTTGGGAGGGTGATGAAAACATTGATTATCTTTTAGCTATGTTAGAAAATTGTGTGGGAGGCCAGGCACAGTGGCTCACTCCTGTAATCCCAGCACTTTGGGAAGCTGAGGCAGGTGAATCGCTTGAGCTTAGAAGTTAGAGAGCAGCCTGGGCAACATGATGAAACTCCATCTCTACCAAAAACACAAAATAGTAGCCAGACATGGTGGCGTGCATCTGTGGTCCCAGCTACTCCAGAGGCTGAGCGGGGAGGATCACTTGAGCCTGGGAGGCAGAGGTGGCAGTGAGCCAAGATTGCACCACTGCAATCCAGCCTAGGTGACAGAGCAAGACTCTGTCTCAAAAAAGAAAAAAAAGAAAAGGAAAAGGAAAAGAATATTGTATGGGAAAAAATGCGTGTTAGAAAAAATTGTATGTTTAGAATATTGTTAATGTTAATGTTTACAATGTTTAAAAAATTGTATGTTAGCAAATTGTATAGAAAAAACTCAGGTCCAAGAACACTGGGGCAGGGTTTAAAGATGAAGGTCAAGCTGATCAATTCTATGTTCTATCACAGCAGTTTTATAGGAAGAAAATAGTTTCAGGATATGCCTCAATGAATGTGGCTTCCCCAGTCTCTGTTTTTCCCTAACAGAGAAGCACTGAGAGTGATGAAGATGGTATGCAGTCCTCAGGAGGTGCAGAATTTATCAGGTTTTAGAAGCTTTGGCTGAGTAAATGCCAGGTTTTATTTATTTGTTTATTTTCTTCTGCAGGTAGGCCCTGATGCTGCTGTTCAGCAACCACATCAGTCAGGTTTGATGGAAAGATTCGGAAACTGAAATCTTGCTGAGTTGTACTTATGCAATTGCTCTCTCTCTCTCTCTCTCTCTCTCTCTCTCTCTCTCTCTTCTTGAATCTACACCACAGATTTTGCAAGTTACTGTATCAGTCCCTGTGAGGCAGGACCTAGTTCATTCCCATGCATGTCAGTTTCGGGGTTTTCTATGATCAGGCCTATGCATGGCTGTCCGTGTAAGGAAACAAAATCTGACAAAAGGTGGGAAAGAACAGAAAACAAAGCAGAGAAACCTGTTAGTAAGCAGAAAACTCAAAGAAATGAAGACAGCAGGAGAGTCTTAAAAGCAGCTGGGGGTGGTGGGGTTGGGGGAAAAAACTACAAATTAGCTTCAAAGATGCAAAATAAAACAAGAGATTTCTCAGCAGAAATAACCAAAGCCAGAAGATAATGAAATATCTTCCATGTGTTGAAAGAAAATAATCTCCAAGCTAGTATTCTATACACAGGAAAAATATGCTTTAGCAATGAAGGTGATAAAGACATTTTCAGGCAAACAAAAACTGAGTGAATTTGTTAGCAATGAAACCACACTAATGCAAGTATTAAAAAGTGTTTTTTAAATATAGGAATATTTAAGCGCAGTGGCTCACACCTGTAATCCCAGCACTTTGGGAGGCTGAGGTGGGCGGATTACAAGGTCATGAGATCGAGACAATCCTGGCTAACACGGTGAAACTCTGTCTCTACTAGAAATACAAAAAATTAGCTGGGCGTGGTGGCACACGCCTGTAGTCCCAGCTCCTTGGAAGGTTGAGGCAGGATAATCTCTTGAACCCGGGAGGCAGAGGTTGCAGTGAGCCGAGATTGCGCCACTGCATTCCAGCCTGGGTGACAGAGTGAGACTCCATCTCAAAAAGTAAATGAATGAATGAATGAATGAATGAATGAATGAATGAATGAATATGATCCCAGATCATAGCTCAGAGATGCAGGGCTGAATAAAGAGCAATAAAAAGGCAAATATATAGGTAAAGCTAAATGAGTGTTGACTGTATATAATAATGATGATGCCATTTAAAAGGTTTCAAATATACATAGAATTAAAATGCAAAACAATAGGCCTAGGAAGCAAACATGGTTAAGTGTAGTTAAAGTGTCGTAAGGTCTTTGCATTGTCCAGGAATAAAATATGAGAACCAGTTAACATTCTATTTTTGATAGATGAAGGTTGCATGCCCCATTATCCTCAGCGAACTAATGCAGGAACAGAAAACCAAATACCCCGTGTTCTCACTTATGAGTCTGAGCTAAGTGATGAAAACACATAGACACTTAGAGGGGAACAACACGCACTGGGGCCTACGGGAGTGTGGAGGGTGGGAGGAGGAGGAAGATCAGGAAAAATGACTAATGGCTGCTATACTTAATTCCTGGGTAACGAAATAGTCTATGTAACAATGCCTGTGACACAAGTTTACCTACATAACAAACCTGCCCATGTACCCCTGAACTTGAGATAAAAGTTAAAAAATACACGCTGCAATGTATGATACTTTCAATAGATTAGTAAGAGAGTATATAGTTTCCAAAATAGAAAAAAAGTGAAATAAAAAATAATCAGTGGGCTCATAGTTTCTGTTTGGGATTATAAGAAAGTTCTGGAAATAGATCATGGTGATGGTTGTGCAACATTGTGCATGTACTTAATGCCACTGAAATGTGCACTTAAAAATAGTGAATATGATACATTTTATGTGAAATACATTTTACCATAATAAATTTTTTTTAAATCAATTAAGAAAGCAAGAAAGGGTAAAATAGAAATGTAGGAGATGCAGAATCAGTCATAGCCCATAATAAGGTTTAAAGTTTTATATCTGTAATCAATACATAGACTGGACTAAATGCTTTCACTAAGAGATAAAGTTTAGCAAATGGGGTCTATAAAAGAAAACCCAACTATTAGCTGCTTTCAAGAGACCCAAAAGAATACAGATGGAAAATAAACCATACAAATGCTGAATTTTCAATCCTGGCATAACTATGTTCATATCATACAAAGTAAATTTTAAAGCAAAAAATAATACTGGAGAAATAAAGAGGGATGCTTCATAATGATAATAGTTTAATACACCTCAAGGATGTGATCATTCTAAATTTGTGTATGAGTGTTAATATGGTATCAATATACAAAGTAAAATTTGACAAAACTAAAAAATAATAGACAAATCTGTAATTGTAGTCGTTGCTTTAAATTTACATTTTTCAGTAACTGATAGAATAAGCAGAGCAAAAATAAAACCCAAATCACAATCAGTAAGTATGATGACTAAATATGTAGAATATTTAAAATGCATTATTAAGTTTAATCTAATGAACATATATAGTAAATTTCTCCTAACAACTATACAACGTACACTCTTTTCAAGGATGTAGAACATTTGTAAAAACAAACACATATTCAGCCAAAAAGCAGGGCTCAAGATTAAATCTTACAAAATATGTTCTCTAACAATAAGATTAATCAAAAGGTTACTAGAACATTCCCACATATTTAGAAATAAGGCAATATACTTCTAAATAAACCATGGGTCAGAGAAGAAAGATTTTGATCAGTGTAATAATGAAAATATGACACATCAAAACTTGCAGGATGCAGCTGAAGATCTAAATACTTACAATGAAATTCATAACATTAAAAGCATGGATGAGAAGAGAAGACAGGCTGAAATTGAAGAGCTAATCATCCATCTCAAGAAGTTAGAAAACCTAAGGAAAGTAGAAAGTAGAAAATAATCAAAATAAAAGCAATAAAGCAGAAATCAATGAAATAGAAAACAAATATGTAATAAAAGAGATCAGCAAAGCCAAGTGTTGATGCTTTGAAAAGGCTCATAAAATTGAAATCCCCTAGTGCTAGAAATCTCTTTTAGAAAGAGAGAAGGAACACATAAATGTCCTTTGGAATGAAAAAAGGTCACCATTACCTATGAAGTAAGCATTCAAATGGTAAGACAAAATTAGGAACAATTATATATAATAAACTTGAAAGTTTAGATCAAGTGGAGAAATTCCAGGAAATATACAACTTACAGAAACTGACATGATGATATAGAGAGCCTGAAAATTTCTGAATATTGAGGAAATTGAATTAGTTATGAAAATCTTACCATGAAGAAAACTTCAGGTTCAAGTAGATTTACTTGAGATTTCTATCAACTATTAAGTAAGAAATAATAATAATCTTAAGTTTTTCTAGAAAATAGAAAAAATCAGAACACCCCTCATATTTTATGAGGCAAGTATATCCTTGATATTAAAATTTTACAGAGAATGAGAAAGGAAAATTACAGACCAATTTCACTTATGAACATAAAATCAAACATCACAAATAAAATATTAGCTAACCAAGTCTAGCAACATATAAAAGAGTAATACATCATGACCAAGTAGGGGTTATTCCATGATTGCATGGTTTATCAAAAGAAACTAACAATGCAATTTGTCCATGAACACAATAAAGGAGAAAAAAATACATGATAATCTAGACAGATGCAGGAATGGTGTTTGGTAAAACATTCTTTCATGATAAAAATTATTAGCAAATTTGGACTAGAAGGGAACTTCCTTGATCTGATAAAGTATGCCTTTCCATAAACCTACAGCAAACATCAGGTTTAATAGTAAAAATTGGAAGCATTCCCATTAAAATAAAAGAAAGGGTTATATCATTGTTCCTATTCAATGTTTAGCCAATGGAATAAACTAAGAAAAATAAATCAGAATATAAGTTTCAGAAAGGAAGAGATGGTCATTATCTTCAGATGTGATTGTTTCTACAGTAAATCAAATATCTAAAGCTAAAGCTGAAGAAGTAAAAACAGAATTCATCAAGACATCTAAATAATACATCTATATATAAAAATCATTAGTAATAATCAAACAGAAAATGCCAGAAAACTCTATTCACAGTAGCCACAAATATATAAGGTACTTATGGGTAAACCCAACAAATGATGTATAGGACGTTTGATGTAAACATTGAAAAACTTGTCTGAAGGATTTAAAATAAGACACAAATAGACTGATATTCTTGTTATTGAAGGAAAGAACCAATATTATAAAGCTAGCAATTTTTCCTAAATTAATCCATAAACTTCTAAAATAAAATACAGGGGAGTATATTTATGACCTCAACATGGCAAAGAATTTCTTAATCAAGACATAAAAAATACAAACTTAAGAAAAACACATTAATGAGACTTACAATGCTAAAACTAAAAACTTTTGTTTAATAAAAGACATCATCACAAAGTTAAAGAACAAGTGCAAAGTAGGGGAAGATATTTATAAAAGATAAGCAACTGGAATTTATAGAGTGATCCTAAACATCGACAAGAGAATGATCCTCCAATAGAAAAATGGGCAAAGCTTAACAACCTGGCAATACAGAAAGAAGGAAATCAGAATGGCTGAGGATCATGAAAAGGTGCTTCCCCCGACCTGCTACTGGGAAAATGAAAATGAAGGCAACCTTGTGACCTCACTTCATGCACATCAAAAAGGCAAACATTTTAAAAGTCTGACGATGCTAAGTACAGTCCCGTGTTACATAAGGACATTTTGGTCAACGACAGATCATTTGTATGATGGTGGTCCCATAAGAAGATAATAGTGTATTTTTATGGTACCTGTTCTATGTTTGGATATGTTTAGATACACAGATACTTAGCATTGTGTTACATACAGTTGCCTGCAGTATTCAGTACAGTGACGTGCTGTACAGGCTTGTAGCCTAGGAGAAATAGACTGTCCATTTAGCCGAGGTGTGTAGTAGCGACACCATCTAGGTTTGTGTAAGTGTACTCTGTGATGTTCACGCAATAGCGAAATCACCTAACAATGCATTTCTCAGAACAGATCCCTGCATCCCTGCTGTTAACCAAAGCATGACTGTGTTAGTGAGGGGGTGGAGCAATATGGACTGTCATGTACTGCTGGTAGGAGCATAAATTGTTACAGCTACTACCGAGAGCAATTTGGGACTGGCTAATAAAGTTGGAGATGTGTGCAGGGACACAAGAACTAGAACGTTCACAGCAACATCATGTGTAAAGAGATGTCTAGAGTTATATGAATAAGATGACATATGAGGAACCCCTGCAGAGGCACAGTTTTACTGATATTATTGTTCAAAGGAACAACCACCCACTAGAAAAGGGGGAAGCTCTGTCACTGTAGAATTCAAGGAGACAGTGATCTAGGATAAATACATTCAGAGCCACAACCAGGTCCAAGACAACTGTTCATCCTGGTGGCTAGAGGTTTCTGTCAACTCGTCATGAAGAGATATTTTGTAATTAAATGAGAATTCATGGATGTAAAACATGCTGATATTATGGATGATATTTGCACATATTGTAAATACTTGATAAATCTGTATGTCACCTATAATATTCATTTTCAGTTACTTCCCTTAATTCCAAAGCTTGGAGTTAGGGTGTGGTTAGAATCCCATTTAGTCATGATTGGAGTAGAAGCCCCTGAACTGAATTGGATCATTGGAGTGTGATTTTGTTGCTTCTGTAGGCCTGCTTTGCCAACTAAACGGTCTCTATAAAGATACTGATCACGGATGTTAACATTGATGGACTTCTCCCCCAAAAATGTCTCTATCCAGTTATTCATTCCCATTCATTCATTCACTCGCCCATTCAACCCATGATCACTGAATATTTATGACATGATAAAGATGACAACGAAGTATATTTGGGCCCTAATTTTGAGAAACTCAGAGCCATGTGAGTGGGAAAGAAAAGCACATGGATGAATCATTGCAACACAAGACGTTAACTGCTATGAGAACGCTGGCAGCAAAGTGCTTTGACAGCCGTAGAAGGTCCTCCAGAGTTCAAAATAACTGAGTGGGTTCTTACAGAATGAGCAAAAATCGTGTGGTGGGACCCAGAGTGTTACCATATTTGCATGTGAAAAGCTGTTTCAATACTTTGACTTACAATTTCTCAGCCTTGGCACTATTGCCATTAGGGGCCAACTATGTCTTTGTTGAGGGGGACTGTCCTGTGCATTGTCCCATGATGAGCAGCAGCCCTGGCCTTACCCACTAGATGCCAGTAGCACCCCCGCTTTGCCTCGTGAGTTGTGACAACTGAAAATGTCTCTAAGCATTGCCCAGTGTCCCCATGGGGTAGTTCAGATTTTCTCCCCCAACCCTTGTTAAGAACCACTTTTTTAGCTGATGCTGCTGTTGTTTCTGCTGTTCTTCTTTACTTATTTTTTCCCCAGGTATTTGTGCATTATCCAATTGGAGAAATGATTTTTTAAAAATTCACAATGCATTGTATCTCAGTTTTCTTTTATTTCACTTTCCATTGGATTGGTTCCTGCCTTGTACTGCTCGTGTCACCCCTTTAATTTGTCTTTCTGTGTTCCAGGGATAAGTTTGGGCTTTGTGGTTCCCTAAGGGACTGGACCCTGGACTCTTGACCACAAGTTCAAATGCACGATCACAGCTCCTCTCTGTTTTCGTCTTCCCATCTTTAGGAATATCTTCTCTCTTCTTTCCTAGTTTCTTTTTTCTTTTGTTTTGTCTCCTGTTTTGTTCTCCAGGCTGGCAGAGGCTATTTATTCTGCTTCTGTTGCTGTAGGCAGAAAGCGATAGCTTATAGCCAAAGTGCTGCCGTAAAAACTTCCCCGCTGGGAACAAGAAGCCCCTTTCTCTGGCCCAGGGTATGTCTCTCCAAACTTCTGTTTCCTTCACACTGCTGGGCCAGGGACAAAATGGCCGTATTTAATATGCAAACGCTGCAGGTCACCCCTCTAATGGCAGCTGTCCCAGCAGAAAAGCCCTTCTTAGCTCCATTAAGTGGCTTGGCTTCTTCCCTTCTCACTGTGTGTGGATGACTTTTACACTTCCAAAAATCCTTATGAAAACACTGTTAATCATGGCAACAAAAAAGTCAACCCAATTGATCATCTTGGCAGGTTCTATAGGCATACTTTTAAAGTCCAAATACTCAAAGAGGTTTAAATGTTAAAAAAGAATGCACTCAAAAAGAAATGGGAACCTCCACGAACGTGACCTGCATGTTCTTATTTAATGAATATTGACAGAACTGGGGTGGGACAGAACAGAGGAAGTAGGTGACTGCATGCTTTTCTTTCTTCCCACTAACATACATGTTACTGAACCCAGTCCTTCAGAACTCCTGTATCAAAGCAAGGACAATCTACTCATTTTTAGGTCAGCAGTTCTCAAACTTTAGGGCGTGTCAGAATTGCCTGAAGCACAGTTTTAACTGGTGCACCCCCCTCAGCGTCCCTGATTTGGCAGGTGCTATGGACCGAATGCGACCCCCAGAATTCATATGTTGTAGCTCTTCCCACCCAATATGATGCTATCTGGAGGCAGAGTCTGTAGGGAGGTGATTAAGGTCAGATGAGGCTGTAAGGGGAAGCCCTAATCCAATAGGATTCCTGTCCTTATAAAAAGAAGAAGAGAAACCACAGAGCTCTCTCTTTTCAAGTGCATACAGAACAAAGGCCATGTGAGGCCACAATGAGAAGGCAGCTGTCTACAAGCCCAGAAGACAGCCCTTACCAGAATCCAACCCTGATGTCAGCTTGATCTCAGACTTCTCGCCTCCATAACTGTGAGAAAATGAATTCTGTTGTTTCAGCCAACCAGTGTGTGATATTCTGTTGTGTCAGCCTGAGCTGGGGAATACAGTGGCCTGGGCTGTAGTGTGAGAGTCTGCATTTGTAACAGGTTCCCAGGTGAGGTTGCTGCTTACGTGGCTGCTCCAGGGACCACACTTTGAGAACCATTGCTTCACTTCTTACTGGTCATCAGCCATGTGATAGACTGGAGTTGTAATTTAGATGCCTTTCTTTAAGACCTCTTGTATTTTATCCCTTTGGAATTTAAATGCTTATCTTGGGCTTAAGAACCAACAGACCCTGTTGTTTGCTCCTCATGCTGTGTCCTTTGAAAAGATGTCCTTCTGTCTCTTGCCTCCTTCTCCCGGGGTGCTGGAAGAGGAGCCCGTAGAATTTTGGTGTCTGCTTGTTAAGATACAGAGTAACCAATGAAAGCAACAGAGATTGCCGTTGTATCTTTTCTTTTGATCTGCAGTAGAAGATTTGGGCTTCTCATTTGGACATGCACCCAGCGGTAATTTTTATATTACATAAACTTATGTGCACATGCGCGCACGCACACACACACACACACCCACACACACACACACACACATTCTGACAATGGAAAAGAAAAGTGTTGCTCAGGGCTGGAGTGGAGTTCCAGGAAAGTAGATCATAATTCATAGCTGATTTTCTGTCTGGTTTCATTCTGACTTGTATTTTGGATTTTATTCCATCAAGTGGAGGCTCCTGTTTGAACACTGTTACCTGTGGTACCCATCTTTATTTGGTGACCTGTTTCACCCTCACCTTGCTTTTATTATATATATTATATTATAATATTATAATATATA
>NW_012107574.1:995193-1009471 GCF_000951045.1 Mandrillus leucophaeus
CTCACTGCAAGCTCCGCCTCCCAGGTTCACGTCATTCTCCTGCCTCAGCCTCCCAAGTAGCTGGGACTACAGGCGCCCGCCACCTTGCCCGGCTAGTTTTTTGTATTTTTAGTAGAGACGGGGTTTCACCATGTTAGCCAGGATGGTCTCCATCTCCTGACCTCGTGATCCGCCCGCCTTGGCCTCCTAAAGTGCTGAGATTACAGGCGTGAGCCACTGCGCCCGGCAAAAGTCTTTTTTAACCTTATAAAAGTTAAAATGCTTTTAAAAAGTCTTTTGTTCACCTTTCCCTTTTTAAAAAGATGAATTAGAGCTTTCCTCCCTATGGCAGGAATAGGTGGGAATTAGTCTCCCTCTAAATGAACAATTCTCCTAACAGGGAAACCTCCAGGAAAATAGATGTGTTACCGGTGGAAGGTATCTGAGTTACCAGCGGCCTATCCGTGCAGGTCTGCAGCAACTTCAGTTCTTGCCTCCTCAGAAGAAAGAATTTGACTGAGGGACATAAAGCAGAAGAGATTGAGGGGAGATTCAGGGCAGGAATGGAAGTTTATTTAAAAAGGTTTTAGAACAGGAAAGAGGAAAAAGGTCAAGTGCCGCGTTTAACCTTGATCCTAGGACTGTATAGGCTTGCCTCTTTCCCAGGATTCTTCCCCGAAGAGTGCAGGGGCGCCATCTGGGCTCACCGAAACCTCCGCCTCCTGGGCTCAAGCCATTCTCCTGCCTCTGCCTCCCGAGTAGCTGGGATTACAAGCGCCCGCCACCACGCCCAGCTAATTTTGTGTTTTTAGTAGAGGCGGGTTTCTCCATGTTGGCCAGGTTGGTCTCGAACCCCGACTTCAGGTGATCCGCCCGCCTTGGCCTCCCAAAGTGCTGGGATTACAGGCGTGAGCCACCGCGCCCGACCCCCATCTGAAGCTTTCTTCCCCGTTCCGGTGGCGTGCCCCCGGAAGGCCATACTTTGCCATTTTGTTTCTTACTGCACAGACCAGGGAAGTTGGTTCCCCTGATGCCTGCATTCAGTGAACACGTTAACATTCACAGCTGTGCATCCTCAGGAGATTGTCTCTCCCCGGCACCCTGGCACTGGCTGCATTACCACTTTTAGAGAGGCAGTGTGACAACTGTCGATCCATCACCTGACATGCCTAGTGTGTCCGGGAGAGGAGTCCTCTCCTGCCCAGCTCATGCCTATCTAACTACCCTAACAGGCACCAATGATTTCTTCCATATTGATTATTGAAATCCTTTCCTGAAGTTCAGTTCTCCTTCTCAAAGACTGCCTTAGCAAATACCACGTGATCTCACTTAATGTGGACTCTAAAGAAGTTGAAGTCATAGAAATAGAGGGTAGAATGGAGGTTACCAGGGCTGGGGTGACAGGCTGGGGAAAGGTGAGATGTTGTCCAAAGGGTACAAAGTTTCAGTTTGACAGGAGGCGTAAGTTTTAACCAGCATAGAGAGTACAGTTCACAGTGATGTATTGTTTATTTCGAAATTGCTAAAAGAGTAGATTTTAAATGTTCTCAATACAAAAAAAAAAAAAAGATAAATATGTAGGGTGAAAGATATGTTAACTAGTTCATTATCCCACAATGTATATATGTATCATAACATCACATTGTACACCATGAATATATATGTCAATTAAAAACAAAATAAAAATTTTAAAATAAACAAGACAGTCTTGGGATTCAACGGATTTAAACTGATGTTCTTTTGTAAAAACGTCTGGGCTAGGCCAGGCATGGTGGCTCATGCCTGTAATTCCAGCACTTTGGGAGGCCGAGACAGGCAGATCACTTGTGGTCAGGAGTTCGAGACTAGCCTGGCCAACATGACAAAACCCCGTCTCTATTAAAAATACACAAATTTGCTGGGTGTGGTGGCGCACACCTATAATCCCAGCTACTCGGGAGGCTGAGGCAGGAGAATTGCTTGAACCTGGGAGGCAGAGGATGCACAGTGAGCTGAACTTGTACCACTGCACTTCAGCCTGGGTGACAGCAAGATTCTGTCTCAAAAAAAAAAAAAAAAAAAAAAAAAAATCTGGGCTAATAATACTTAGAGAAACCTAGGGAGAAAAATGTCCCAATACCTGTGTGAAAACACTAAACTTTGGAGTAATGTTCTCCTGAAGGCGGCAGAAGCAACAGCATAGCTGAGCTTTCAACCAGCATTCTAAAGCCCGTTGAGGAAACGTCCTGTGGGTCCTCTACACAGAATGATCTTACAGAAAACCCCTCTCCTTTGTCTGTTTCCTGTGCCTCCTGTTCCACGTGGGTGTTCCTGCTCGTGGCTCTCCATGCCATCCCTTCTGTCTTTGTTCTTCTTTCCCAGACTCCTCTCCTCCTCCTTATCTTCTGACCCACAACCCTCTCTTCTTTTCTCAGCCCTCCAGAAACCCCCCGGAGATAAGCTAAAAACAGCATGTTTCTTCTAAATGGAAGGATATACATTCAAGAAAGAAAAAGAGAAAGTTTAGAGCATGAGGGGCAGAGACAGAAATTAAAGGAGGGGGGCATACAATAGCCCCAAAGTGGAAACAACCCAAACTTCCAACATCAGATAAATGGATAAATGAAATGCGGCATGTACATACAACAGAATATTACTCAGCCATGAAAAGGAATGAAGTTCATCTATATACGTCATAATATAGACGAACCCCAAAAGCATTATGCTAAATGAAAGAAACCAGACACAGAATGCCACATATTTTATGATTCCATTTGTAATAAATGTCCAGAATAGATGTATCCATAAAGAAACAAGGCAACTTGGGGTTGCCGGGGATGGGGCGTGGAGGTTGGGGTGGGAGGAGATAGGGTATGGGTATGGGTTTTACTTTGGAGTATTAGAAATGGGTATACCTGCTTAATGGATATGGGTTTTACTTTGGAGTGTTAGAAATGTTGTGGAACTAGATAGAGATGGTGGTTGTACAGCACTGTAGAGGCATTAAATGTTATGAAATTGTTGGCTCTAAAATGGTGAATTTTATGTTATATAAATTTCATCTCAATAAACTTAAAAAAATTTATAAAGGGGAGAAAGATGTGTCAAAATTTCCAATTTCATTTCTCTTAGATTTCATAACCTTCACATCGGCCTTTCTCCTAAATTGTGTCTCAGAGAAAGTTTCACATTTAATTTAGATACTAAGCCCCACGGAATGGTCCTGGGTTGACCTCCAAATCTTGTTAAGTATTGTATCAGTCTTCAATAAAACAGCCCTAATAACAATGGGAAGAATAAAGTCATCCTGTGAGTCAGTGAGAGGACTGGGAATGGATCCCAAGAAACATTACCTTGCAGTATCTTCTAAATTCTGTTGATATCTCTCCATGTCCCTGAAACTCCTGACATAATGGAAGATGACTTGTCAAATGATATCATCCACCCAACCAGGAGGAAAAGCACAGAGGAGCCTCGAACATAGGTTACAGATGGCCACGTCCTCTGGAGGCTGTTGCCTTCAGATTCGATCCTGCTATTGGCAGAATTATGAAGTAACATAAAATTTGTCTGGGCTGCTCTTAGCTTACTCTTTTCTGTATCCTTTGACCCTCTCTGGGACCCTGGCTTCTAGGCTTCAGGCACCTGGACAGAGCTTCTACCCCTCTACCTCTCCTTTAATTCTTCCATCTGTACCAGTATTTAGAAAGGTGACATCATTTCTCCCTGAGAGTGAATTTTATGTAAGCATCTCCTACTAACGTTGTTGGCGATATCTCCACTTTGTCGTGGGCCCCAGATATTTTCACAGGGTTGCTGAGCATTGTCAGGACCTTCAGTCCATCTGGTGATCTGCCTGGTGTCTTTCAGGAAGACACACTGGAGTAATTCACTAGTGCAGATCACTGTCAAATGTGAAGTCCAGGTACCACGGAGAAATAGTAGTAGCCAGGGTACCCTAGCTGGGAAACTGACTAAATAGATTGAACTGTAGAAAAACACAGATCTACAAAAGTGATTAAGGTTCTAGCTTTAATTTTGCCCGGAGGCAAATTGCTGGGTTTCTGTGCCTAAAAAGGATCAAAGGACCAGTTGACTCAATGGTCCAATTTGCATTAGGTCCATTTAACTCAAAACACATTTTACCTTCAAGGAGTTTATGAGTCATTTCTATATTCTCTTTCCAACATCTATAATACCTTCCTGTAATATGCACTCATATTTTCCCTCCTTATTGAGATCACAAGAGGGGCCACCAGGTGATGGAGAGCTAAACTATAATCAGAAAAACGTGTCTCTGTACTTGGAGGTAATACAGATTTAGCACCTCACTTGGCTGGCCAACCTCTTTTTGCAACTTCAAAAGCATTCAATACTCTCCATTTTCAAGGAAGTGGGGAACATTTCCAAGTTGTTTGTTATTACCATGTACCTATGGGAGTCCCCACTTTCTAGGAACACAAGGTGTTATCAGTGTCAGATGATCCAATTCACAAGTGGTTGTTAACTGCTGGTTAGCTGAAGATGTCATCGATGCTCTGTCCCTTCTTGGGCGCCTCTCAGGGACTTCAACTTGCACTGCCCATTCAAGTACCGACCATGCACTGTAGAATGAGAAGTTGGAGGAAAAATACTTAGGCCTACACTTTGCTCCTAATTTTCTTGTGTTTTAAATGCAAACTAATGGAATCTGCAAGAAATGTCAGCAACGTTAAGTGTGCAAATATTTTGCCAGAGGCCTTTTCAGGATCCTTACCCTTTCAATGAGACTTAGAACACGCCTCTGTCATTTCCTAACATTTTGGTTTGCTGGGTTTTTATTAACTACTTGGCATTGATTTTTAGAAATCTTCTTTGAGGGTAGGGACTACATTTTTCCCCTTATTATTTTCAATATTTATTTTTCCATTCTGAAGCTTAATCTTAGGGGGAAGTTCCTTGGTCAGTGTTTGGGAAAATTACTTTTGGGGCTGTTGCCAGAGCTCTGGGTGACTTTGAAGTCCAGACAGCACCAAACTAAACATGGTCATAGCCCTTTTGCTGCTATTTGTGTAAGTGTTTGTTGCATTCAGTGCCTCTGGGCAGGCCCAGGGAATCTTTGGAAATTAGATTGATTCCAGTGAATAAATTAACTCAACAATATTGCACAGATAAAATCAACCGGATTTTGATGACTCTGGAATGGATGAACATTTGTAAATATGCTTTTACATTTCCAAAATAACATGGGCTAAAGAGGTGAAACAAGTTATTATTTTTAAAACTTGTATCAACATCATTTTAGGAGATTTTAGGAGTCAAACTGAGGGATAATAGTTTGGATGGATAACTTTTGTGGAGTTTTTTGTAAGGCTGAATACCTGATATTGACAAGGGGTGCAGTGGGGCTGATACTTGAGGGTGGCTTATTAGGGGAAGGTCAGCTCCTTTTCCAGGTGGCTAAGACATTACTTTGACAACTCGTTGAGGAAATTAACCCACGACATTGGTAACAGAGGAAAGATCGAATGCACCACCCTTTTTTCATCTGCTTAACCAGGCCCTCTATTTGTCTTATATTTGTTTCTACCCATCTGCACTCTGTCATGTAGATTGGTACTGCTACTGTCCCTCACACTCCAAATCTTTGACACTGTTAAATCCTGAGAGGCTAAAATAACTCTCAGACTCCGTGGAGGGCAATGACAGAATTGGTATGGTTACTTCCAGGTATTCAGGGAAAGTTCATATGTATAAAGATTTCTCCGTGTTTCTGAGCTGTGATCACCATGATTTTGTATTTAGTAATAGACCTAGTATAGTATTTATCTTTTGCTGCATAACAAATTGTCCCCAAACTTAGCAGCTGCAAACAATAGCAAGCATCCATTGTGTCACAGTTTTTGAGAGTCAGGAGTGAGGTGGTTCTGGTTCAGGTTCTCTTGTGATGTTGGCCAGGGCTACAGGCATCTGAAGGCTTGAGTGAGGTTGGGAGATCCACTTCTTTTTTTTTTTTTTTCCCCAACATGGAGTCTTGCTCTGTTGCCCAGGCTGGAGTGCAGTGGTGCGAGCTTGGCTCACTGCAACCTCCCCCCACAAGGTTCAAGTAGTTCTCTTGCCTCAGCCTCCCGAGTAGCTGGGATTACAGGTGCTGGCCACGATGCCCAGCTAATTTTTGTATTTTTTTGTTTGTTTGTTTTGAGACAGAGTCTTGCTCTGTCGCCCAGGCTGGAGTGCAGTGGCGCTATCTCGGCTCACTGCAAGCTCCGCCTCCTGGGTTCCCGCCATTCTCCTGCCTCAGCCTCCCGAGTAGCTGGGACTACAGGCGCCGCCACCACGCCTCGCTAATTTTTTGTATTTTTAGTAGAGACGGCGTTTCACTACGTTGGTCAGGCTGGTCTCAAACTCCGGGCCTCAAGTGATCCGCCCACCTTGGCATCCCAAAGTGCTGGGATTACAGGCGGGAGCCACCGCCCCTGGCCCGTGGAATAAGAAAGCTCACTCACAGGGTTGGTAAACTGATGCTGCTTTTTGGCAGAAAGCCTCACTTCCTCACCATGCAGAATTCTCCACGGGGTACTTGAGTGTCTTTGTGACGTGGCAACTGGGTTCTCCCACAGTGAGTGATGGAAGAGAAACAGAAGACACAATGTCTTTTACGAGCATGGGTGCCACTGACCATCAATTCTGCACATCCTCTTGCTCTGCAGGCCAGCCCTATTCAATGTGGGAGAGGAGGACATGCCAGGAGAAAGAATCATTGAGTGCCGTCTTGGAGACTGCCTACCACACCTAGAATTACCCTACCACGATACCTTGGACCAGGTGGAGTCTTGGGGAGCTAGGAAAGCATCTGTTTTGTGTGGCTTCTTTGTGGGCTACAATCTTGCCTCCTTAGTGAGGTCTGCCTGGCTGGCTGCCTGCTTTATTTCTAAGCCTTTAGAAATTTCTCCTATGGGCTGGGCATGGTGACTCACGCCTGCAGTCCCAGCACTGTGGGAGGCCAAGCTAGGTGGATCACCTGAGGTCGAGAGTTTGAGACCAGCCTGGCCAACATGGTGAAACCCCGTCTCTACTAAAACTACAAAAATTAGCTGGATGTAGTGGCACAGACCAGTTATCCTAGCCACTCGGGAGGCTGAGGTGGGAGAATCGCTTGAACCCAGGAGGCGGAGGTTGCAGTGAGCTGAGATTGTGACACTGCACTCCAGCCTGGGTGACAGAGCGACACTCCATTTAAAAAAAAAGAAAAGAAAAGGAGAGAAAAAAGAAATTTCTCCTATGGCTGGACTTCAACCTTAAATCTCCCCGGAATCAGCACATTGCAGAGATAGAAAGGTCAACAGTGGTCTGATTCCCTTCTTTTATTATAAGGAATTATCATTATTTACAAGGTCAATCTAAGATAGTTCTTAGACAGATCACCTGTGATAACCTATAACCTGTGGCTCAAAAGTGAGGGGTCTGGAAATTTCCCTTAGTGATTTGGGCTACGAAGATCCAGAGGGTTGAGAGTTGAAGAGTTACCTTTACACTCTTTCTCTCTTTATTTTAATACTGCATACTCCCCTGTACACCTAGACCCTTGTCATTGTATGAAGGAATGAACAGTTAATTGATTTTCAAAAAGCAGATGGGAAAATTGCTGAAGGCCTTCGATACCAGGAGTGTGGAGAAGGGAAGTACTGAAGAGAGGTTTGTCCCAGTGTATGCTTCTCCCACTAATTTGGCAGGGATGTGTGTTACGCCAGAGACTGGAGGAATAAGTGGACCGAACCTCTCATACTCAAATCCTCCCTTCCTTGGGCTTCACTGTCAAATTTCCAAACCAACCATCTTTTCCAGAAAGGGTCCATAGACTGGGCATGGTGGCTCACACCTGTTATCCCAGCACTGTGGGAGGCCGAGGCAGGAGGATATCTTGAGCCCAGGAGTCTGAGACCAGCCTGGGCAACATAGGAAGACCCCATCTCTACAAAAATAAAAAAAAAATTAGCCGAGTGTGGTGATGTGCACCTAGAGTCCTGGCTGCTCGGGAGGCTGAGATGGGAGGATCACTTGAGCCAGGGAATTCAAGGCTGCAGTGAGCCGTAATTGTACCACTTCACTCCGGCCTGGGTGACAAAGTAAGACTCTGTCTCAAAATAAATAAATAAAGAAAAAGCGTCCATAGGATTCGCTGTTCCTTAGTCCTCATGGCTGTCCACGTGTGCATAACTTCAGGCAAGGTCAACTGAACCGAAACAGAAGTCATTTCCTTAGGCTTGAAGCAACAAGGCATGGAAAACTAAAAGGTAAACAACTGTATTTTTTGAGGGAATGGGACTCTCAGGCCTTTGAGGTTTTCTTTCTTTAAAATGATGCTTGATTGATTTCCACCCCTTTCTTCTCAGTCTATACTTTGTGAACACCGTGTCCAGTGCAGACAACCTTGCTCACTTCATAGAAAAAAACCACAGCTCTTCTCATTGTGGCTCTAGCCTACGGAGTAATGATTCTCTCTATGTACGTTCTATCTGGGCCAATCTCAGAGAAGTTTAAGACACTGTTATTCCAGGGGAAGAGCGATAAAATAGCTAGCGTGGATGATTTATACCTAGAACTCATTAAACTTGTTCCCTCTTCTACATCTAAGCTAGCCACGTATTTTTTGCCATGTTTTGCTGGCATTTTCCCATCCATCTGGACACATGCCAGAGATAACCCCTCTCATAAAGAACTTTGGAACTATGACTTGAAATAGTGCAGACTTGCATCATTTTTAGCTGTTTGGCAAAGTGGCTTGAAAAATGTGAGCACTTGAAGATTTCAAACTGTTGGCACTAATAGGATCTTCTGTTTCCAGGAACGCTCTCAGGCCTTAGGTCCTGTTGTTCTGCTTAAATTATACCAGGTACTAGCTATATTTCTAAGAGTATTTCCTGACGTGGGGTCTGAGAATTCTGGGTCGTGTGTGTGTGTGTGTGTGTGTGTGTGTGTGTGTGTATGAAAGAGAGGAAGATGCAGAGACAGAAAGAGGCAGAAAGATGGAGAGAAAGAGAGAGACAAAAAGACAGAGGCAGAGATAGAGTCCTCACTCTTGACTGCAGCTCCTGAAGGAATTCGTAGAAGCAGCTGACATTATTGTCAGAGCATCAAAAATTGGAGTGGGAGAATTAGGTGAAGGCTGAATGAAATGTCAGAGAAGGTTGTAAGGACAGAAAGCAGTCATTCACCTTAAGATGTGAAGGAATATTGTCATAGAATAAAGGGAAGGAAAAATAATTTAAAAAAAAACAATAGAGGTCTTAGACAATCTGCTTGATGATCAAGAGTTTCTGACAGCAAGAAATAGGAGAATGTACACTTCTCAGAAAAAAGACCATTGGATTAGCATAGAAGGAACCTCCCAAGTTCTTCTGAAGGATGTGGTCCCCGCCCAGCCAATTGGAAGAGAACAGACAAAATGTTTCTTTGTAGTAGAGGCTGCAATGTGCTCTCAAGAAACACCTGGTAGCTTCTCTCTAACTCAGGAGAACACAAGGAATCCCTGAGAAACCTAGAATAGCTGATTAAGCTGAGTCACAGCAGGACGCAGTGGCTCACACCTGTAATTCCAGCACTTTGGGAGGCCAAGGCAGGAGGATTGCTTCAGCTGGAGAGTTTGAGACCAGCCTGGGCAACATAGGGAGACCCCATCTCTATAAAAACAAAACAAAAACAAATATTGATTATAATCATATATGTGTGTGGTAGTGCATGCCTGTGGTCCCAGCTACTCAGGAGGCTGAAGTGAGAGGATTGCTGGAGCCCGGGAAGTCAAGGCTGCTGTGAACCAGGATTGTGCCACTGCACTCCAGCCTGAGCAACAGAGAGAGACCACGTTTCGAAACGAAAAAAAAAAAAAAAAGGAAAGGAAAAAGTTGAGTCACATTTATGACAGGCTGGAGGAATGAACAAAGAGAAGCTAAGCAAAGGGAAAAGATCCAGGGATGTCTGACGGAATCATCCACGTAAGCCGACGGGTGCCGTCAGTGCTTGCAAAGACAATACCTGCCTCATCTCAGATGAAAAAATATGGCGCACGAAGACATAAGTGTTTGTGTTATTACGTAACTAGTACATGAGCATCATTCTTGTCTTCCCATAGGGTTTGGAGGACTTCACAGTGGTCAGCATTGTCACAAACAGACCAGAGTTGGTGAGCGCCGCATGCATAACCCGTCTAGATCACAGGCCTCGTCCCCTACCCCCTTCCCTCCACAGCCTCCAGAAACATGAACAGCTCTCTCTGCTGCTCACACCCATTGGTGCTCCTGGGGTAGCGGGTGACTAGATAATGGAAATATTTTATAGATCCTGTGATTTCAAGAGTAGAAAAAGCAGATTTTTGAAGAGAAGAAATCACTTAGAGGAAGTCATCAGGGCTGGTTGGCTTTTTATGGTGTTTCCTTTGCCCCCAAAACCTCTGCCCCTGGTGTGGCCTACGTGTGTCGGTTTATGAAAAATCACAACGGCAGGGATTGTTTGGGATAAGATGTGTCTTCTAGGGGCAGGATGTGGTGGGCTATTAGTCATTCATCATCAGCATGGATCGCCTGGTGCAGACTGCGTTTCCTCTATGAGAGCTGATAGTGGTTGTACCGAGGCAACGGACGTTTGATTTGAAAGCAACTGAGGAGCAACTGGGTGATTGTGGAGCATGGAGCATTTTGAAGGGGTGAGAAGGGGTGGGATGCTTCAGTGGGAGCAAGAGAGCAGCTTCCCAACCCTGGAGACTAAGAATCGAGGGAGCATGCCAAAAACAACAGCCCGAGAAACTTCTCCAGGCCCTAATGTAATGAGACGACAGAAATCACAGAGCAGATGGCCAGAGTGAGGCATCAGGAGACAGTGCCCCGGGCCCTTCAGTGACCTCTACAGGTGGCTCCTGGTGCTGCTCTGGGGTGGGTTATGGGTGCATCCTCCAGAGGAGGTGGAAACAGCTGGTACCTCCAGGGTTCCCATGTGCAGCTCTCAGGGCATACACAGTCCAGGACCTGCTGCAGTGCTGGCAGCACAAGCACCAGCTATGGGAGCTCCAACAGCTTCTGCCTGGCCCCCCTCCATGATATCCAAGGTCGAGGAGGCTAAGAACTGGTGGGACACGGGGTGGTGGAGAACCACTTGAGGAATAAAAATGTGCTGGGAACTGGAAGTGGTTCTACAAGTGTCCATGCTGTGCAGCAAGTAGCTGAAAGGTGAAGCAGGAGATTCTGACCTGGTCTGCATTCCCACTTCCTTCCAGGCCTGTCAGCTTCTTTCCTGTCATCAGGAAAGATACAAAGAACCTTGGGGATCAGTGGCACAAGGGAATCCCAGTGTCCTTCGTCCCAGTGAGCTGAGCTATGAGCCAGAAGTTTAGGGGTGTGGTTGAATTCCAAATGGCTGTCAACAAGGCAGGTCCAGTGGTGACAGATAACGGGAATTTTATCTTGGACTGGAAGTTTGACCAGGTACATAAATGAGGTGAAGTGAACAGAGCTGCCAGAATGGTCCCACGTGTGGTGGGCACAGGCCTGTTCATCCACATGACTGAGAGAGTCTACTTCAGGATGCAGGATGGCTCAGTGAACAGGAGGGAACAGCCTTTCTGTTGACCTTGCAAGGAGTAGAGTGTCTTCACCCTCGAACCACAGGTCACAGCCAAGGGGGACGTTTCTTTCCAGGGGCCTTCACCTTCATGTGTCTGTGCCAGGGTGGACAACTGGCAGGAGGGAGAAGGCAGGGCAGTTAAATCCAGTCTTCTGAAGTATTGTTATTAAATATCTTTTTTTTTTTTTTTGAGACAGGGTCCTGCTCTGTTGCCCAGGCTAGAGTGCAGTGGCATGATCTTGGCTCACTGGAGCCTCCGTTTCCTGGATTCAAGCAATTCTCGTGCCTCAGCCTTCCAAATAGCTGGGATTACAGGTGCCCGCCACCATTCCCAGCTAATTTTTGTATTTTTAGTAGAGACAGAGTTTTGCCTTGTTGGCCAGGCTGGTCTTGAACTCCTGACCCCAAGTGATCTGCCTGCCTTAGGCCTTCCAAAGTGCTGGGATTACAGGTGTGAGCCACTGTGTCTGGCCTGTTATTAAATATCTTTTAAAAGAGAGAAATATAAACATATATTTTTACTATTAAAGCATTCAGGGTTTTTTAATAAAGATAAAAAAAGGGAAATCATAGTGAGGTCTGAGGATGGGTTTCCTGAGTTGTGCGCCTGGAATAGTAGCAGGAGTTAGGGTAAAAGAGTTCACTTTAGGAAATCAGGATTTAGTGTTTCTTTGCTGCAGGACTCCGCTGAGACTTTAACATGCTAATGAGCATCATATATACCCCAAAAAGACGACAATACAAAGTGTGTAACAAGTTTATTTTTGCAAACATTAGAAGGGCATCTCAGGGGATTAGTGGTCAACAGGATACATTTTGGGGGAATAAATGTCTTGTGTATTTGAAACATCAACATCTAAAATCTTGGGCAGTATTTTCACCTCCAAACCTCCGGTGAAAAGAAGGTGTTAGTTGGGCCATCTGTGTTCTTTCTAATTCTGGAATCTATACCCATAAGAAATGCAAGCAGGTACCATCTGAGTGAGGATTGATGGGGCAATGCAAGGAGGTAGGAAAGGCAGCGAAGGCAAAAGTCAGCATTATGAAATCCTCCCAATGCCAAGTGACTCTAAAAAACAGGAGGGGGATGCATTTCCTCCTGCGCTCCTCATTCCACAGCTGCGGGACCCACAGCTCGGAGCGCCCCATGCTCCAGTTACTAACTTTTCCTCTCCACTGACAATGCTCAGACCTGCCCAGCATGTCTCCGTTAAGTCCTACCACTTTTATCTCCTAAATGACTCTTGTATTAGCCTGTTCTCACATTGCTATAAAGAAATACCTGAGACCGGGTAATTTATACAGAAAAGAGGTTTAATTGGCTCACGGTTCCGCAGGCTGTACAGGAAGCATGATGCTGGCAACTGCTTGGCCTCTGAGGAGGCCTCAGGAAACTTACAGTCATGGCAGAAGGCAAAAGGGGAAGTGAGACGTTTCGCATGGCCAGAGCAGGAGGAAAAACGTAGGGGAGATGCTACCCACTTTTAAACAACCAGATCTCATGAGAACTCACTTACTATCATGAGAACAGTATTAGGCGAATGGAGCTAAACCATTAGAAACTACACCCATGGTACATTCACCTCCCACCAGGCCCCACCTCCAACACTGAGGGTTACAACTGAGCATGAGATTTGCGGGGGGATCCAAACCATATCAGCTCTCGAATAAACTACTATGTGATCTAGCAACACCACTGCTGGGTATGTATCCAAGCGAAAAGACATCCATACATTTAAGAAATATCTGCATCCCCATGTCTGTTGCAGCACTATTCACATTAGCCAAGATATAGAATCAGCTTAAGTGTCCATCAGTGGATGAATGAATAAAGAAAATGTGGTACATATACATAATGGAATATTATTCAGCCTTAAAAAGAATGAAATCCTGTCATTTGCAACAATGAGGATGAAACTGGAGGACATCATGTTAAGTGAAATAAGCCAGGCACAGAAAGACACATACTGCGTCTTCTCACTCATATGTGAGAGCTAAAAAATATTGAACTCATGGAGATAGAGAGCAGAATGCTGGTTAGCAGAGGCTGGAAAGGGAAGTATGGAGCAGGGGCTAGAGAAAGGATGGTTAGTAGGTACAAAAAGACAGTGAGATAGAAGGAATAAGACCTAGTGTTCAGTTGCACAATAGGGCAACTATAGTTAACAATAATTTATTAGGTGTTTTAAAAGAACTGAAAAAGTGGAATTGGAATGTTCCTAACACAAAGAAGTGATAAATGCTTGAGGTGATAGATACCACACTTACCCACATTTGATCGTTATACCTTGTATGCTTGTAGCAAAATATCACATGCAGCCCATGAATATGTACAACTACTATGTAGCCATAGTAATGAACAATTTAAAAATATTTAGAAATAGCTCTCAAATCTTTCCCTTCCCTCCGACTCTAATAGTTCTCTAATCTCACACCTGGTCTCCCAACGTAGGGCCCCAAGGGCTCTCCCATGTCTGCTGCAGCCCCATCTAGCTCATCCTCTGTGCTACAGTCCACCTTCAAATACAAATCAAATCAGGTCAGCACGCCCACCCACCTGCCTCTAGTTGAAAGTCCTCTCATTTTTTCTCACAGCGTGGAGAATCCTTTACTGAGGCTCAGAAGGACCTGTGTGGCTGCCCCTCTCACACCTCTCCTGCGTCTGCTCATCCACACTGTCCCTTGCTCCCTGCACCCCAGCCACACGGGCCCCCTCCCTGCAGATTCC
>NW_012107574.1:1009521-1012097 GCF_000951045.1 Mandrillus leucophaeus
ATAAAGAAAATGTGGTACATATACATAATGGAATATTATTCAGCCTTAAAAAGAATGAAATCCTGTCATTTGCAACAATGAGGATGAAACTGGAGGACATCATGTTAAGTGAAATAAGCCAGGCACAGAAAGACACATACTGCGTCTTCTCACTCATATGTGAGAGCTAAAAAAAATTGAACTCATGGAGATAGAGAGCAGAATGCTGGTTAGCAGAGGCTGGAAAGGGAAGTATGGAGCAGGGGCTAGAGAAAGGATGGTTAGTAGGTACAAAAAGACAGTGAGATAGAAGGAATAAGACCTAGTGTTCAGTTGCACAATAGGGCAACTATAGTTAACAATAATTTATTAGGTGTTTTAAAAGAACTGAAAAAGTGGAATTGGAATGTTCCTAACACAAAGAAGTGATAAATGCTTGAGGTGATAGATACCACACTTACCCACATTTGATCGTTATACCTTGTATGCTTGTAGCAAAATATCACATGCAGCCCATGAATATGTACAACTACTATGTAGCCATAGTAATGAACAATTTAAAAATATTTAGAAATAGCTCTCAAATCTTTCCCTTCCCTCCGACTCTAATAGTTCTCTAATCTCACACCTGGTCTCCCAACGTAGGGCCCCAAGGGCTCTCCCATGTCTGCTGCAGCCCCATCTAGCTCATCCTCTGTGCTACAGTCCACCTTCAAATACAAATCAAATCAGGTCAGCACGCCCACCCACCTGCCTCTAGTTGAAAGTCCTCTCATTTTTTCTCACAGCGTGGAGAATCCTTTACTGAGGCTCAGAAGGACCTGTGTGGCTGCCCCTCTCACACCTCTCCTGCGTCTGCTCATCCACACTGTCCCTTGCTCCCTGCACCCCAGCCACACGGGCCCCCTCCCTGCAGATTCCCTGGTGCCATCTGCCACAGGACTTTGGCACATGCAGCCCTCTCTGCTTTTGCCACCCTCCCTCTTTCAGCTCAATCACATTTTCTCAGGGCATGCTTTTCTGGTGTCCCTGGCTGGTTCAGATCCTCCTGTAAGTCCTCATGGTACCACGCACCTCTCCTGTTTACTTCCTGCAGCTGCACTTGTGTTGATGTCTATGACTGTGGGATTCGTGTCTGCCTTTTGCATTGGGACGGCCAGTTGTATGTTCCATGAGGACAGGCAGTCTTTGTCCATTGTTGCAACTCAACTGCTTAGCATGGTGCCTCATAAATATGAGAACGTCAGTCTGGTAATACTATTTTATTTCATGGCTTGAGTGATTGGTTGGACCTAAATCCCTTGACAGCAGAGGTTTCTGCCTGAGATCCACGGAGTATATATATACCCTTCTAGAAACTGTATACAAATATTTGTGCAGTTACGTTTTTCTGAGCGAACGTATGCACAGAGGGCTCTATGAACTGCTCCCCTTCCTGTCAAAAAGTTACCCATGGTGGTCCTATAATGGTTTGGATTTTCAAAAGAATTACCTCTTACCCAAATGGATCTTAAATAACTAACATGTGTCGGGCACAGGAGTGGTTAAGGCCAAGTTCTGACTGATTGGACAGTAGAAGTACAATGAGACACTCTCAGTGTGTTGCTTACCTAGAGAGAAAGGAAAGACCCACCAAAATGCCAGTTCCCCACGGTCCTTTTCCCACACGTGAAAGAGCAGGACACCAAGGCAGAAGGAACCATGACTGCAGCTTGAGTTGGGAGGAACCCTGTTGCTGAGAGCCCAGTCTTAGACGGCAGCTAAGCAGATTCATCACCTGCAGATTTTTTTTTTTTCTTTCCAAGAGGGCAAGGAAGGAAACCTCATTCTTATTCACAGCCTGGGAGATGATGGGAAATAACCTTCTTTTTTTTTTTTTTTTTAATTATACTTTAAGTTCTAGGGTACATGTGCACAACGTGCAGGTTTGTTACATATGTATACATGTGCCATGTTGATGTGCTGCACCCATCAACTCGTCAGCACCCATCAACTCGTCATTTACATCAGGTATAACTCCCAATGCCATCCCTCCCCCCTCCCCCCTCCCCACAATAGGTCCCCGGTTGCGATATTCCCCTAACAGCCTCCCAGAAGAGACAGGCAGGGAAGGGGAGATGGCCTTCCAGGGAGGGCCGTAAGGTGTTCTGCGGGTTCAGAGGAGCTGCGGCTCCAGTCTCCCCTGCCTGCAGGGCTTATGTGGACACGTGCAGGGTGTTCCCGGCACCAGGGGGAGCAGCTTCTTAACAACAGGTTGACAACAGAGCGTGAATATTTCTAGGCAGAGTTAGAGAGGATCATGTGGGCCCATCCAGTCATTCAGTGTGCAGGCAGAATATTTCTCACTGCTGCTTCTCTCCTGGTTCCAACTGCCGGAAACTCTTCCTGCTTTTCATTCCTCTAATCGCTTACAGTCTCCAAAACCTCAAACGCTTATTTATCTTTTTGTCCCCTAATGGTTCTCACAACAGCAGCAGTGGACCAGAGCTGTCTAGTTGTAAGAATAAAAATTTTCCGGATCCAGAGATGGAATTGTTAGGGAGGACTGTGGTGATGCATTCTGCCTGCCTGTTCCTTCCTTCCCTCCCTCCCTCCCT